>NC_059430.1:109886985-110119485 GCF_021028975.2 Sphaerodactylus townsendi
CATGTATTTATACCTTGCCTTTTTCCTAAGCGGGGATCAGAAGCAGCTTCCAGCTTTCTCCCCTCCTCCATTTTATCCTCAAAACAACCCTGCAAGGTTGGTGTAGTTCGGTGGTAATAGATAATTATGGACTACAATTCCTGCCAGCATGGCCACTGGTCTCCACTGCCGCTGGCAGGGGCTGATGGGAATTGTAGTCCATAACATCTGGAGTGCCAAAGGTTCACCACCACTGGTGTAGGCCGAACGTTCATGACAGGCCCAAGGTGACCAGGCAGGCTTTCCTAGCACATTTTACAGAGGAAATATGGATTCATTTGGGTAGGTTGCTCTTTGTTGTCGTCTGCGATGCCAGTCCCAACAGTGGCAATCCTATTATATTCTACACCCCAAAGGAATGGCCAAGGAGGTGGGGATGAAAGGGTAGCGTTTCCCTCCTTTCTCAGTTAGACATCTAGCCTGTGAGTCCAGGAACTGGTGGAGCATAACAGAAAGCAAGCTATAAACCACCGTTTCCAGTTCAAATCACAGTCATGAGCTTGCTAGGACAAATATCTCCACTTTGGGGGAGGGATAAACTAGGGCAGTGATAGCGAACCTTTTCAAGACCGAGTGCCCAAACTGCAACCCAAAACCCACTTATTTATCGCGAAGTGCCAACACGGCAATTTAACTGAATACTGAGGTTTTAGTTTAGAAAAAATGGTTGGCTCCAAGGTGTGCATTACTCGGGAGAAAGCTTGGTGGTAGTCAGTGGCTTTGCTTTGAAGCAACCGTGCAACTCTTCCAATGGGTGATTCACAACCCTAGGAGGGTTTACTCAGAAACAAGCCCCATTGCCAGTGACCGAATTTACTCCCAAGTAAAGGATCGCACTTTAGTTCTTCACATGAAAATCAGTGGGGTTTAACAGAACAGGGTTACCTACACTGCTTCCCCAAAACTAGGTTTTAGGTTTAATGCTAATAATCGAGCCCAGCGGCCCAAGCCAGCCTAAATGAGTGGGGGGGGGGGCTCTGTTTGCACGTGCCCACAGAGAGGGCTCTGAGTGCCACCTCTGGCACCCGTGCCATAGGTTCGCCACCACTGAACTAGGGGGAGGGAAGTGGCATATCTACCAGAGAGACATGGGGGGGGGGGTCAACTGACCATGGGTGCCCATTAGATCATGTGGGGGTGCCTGGTGGGCCCATGGCAGGCTCCTGGCCCAGCTGCTTCTTCAGGAGAAGCCAGGCAGAGAGACTGCTGCGGGCCCACTGGACGCCCCTTGGTCCAGCTTCGTCAGGCTGCCCAGGACCACCGACACCTGATAAGTGGGGCATGGGAAGGGGGGGCACCCAGAGCAGGTGTTGCCCTGGGCACCATTTTCCCCTGGCACACCTCAGGGTGAGGGTGAAAAATGTCAACCCTTGCTCTCAACTGCACCTCACAGCAGTATAGTTTTCTGCCTTCCATAGAATATTTTAAACTTACACTGGCTATTTATTGCAACTATGGCTGTGCATGCCCACTGTGAGTCGCTTTGAGGAGTTACTAAGCAAAATGCATTTTGCGTTAAATAAACATACTGTTCTATCTTACAAGGCTAGAGTGCGATAGTGAGAAAACTCTCTGAACGTCAACAACTCCCTCAGTGCCAAGTATTATTAGATTTTTTTTACACTCTTGTTCCAAACAAGCATTTTAAAAGCATGGGATAGCAATTTCAAAATATGCTTTCAGCCCTAATAAAAGGTATTACGTGGATTTTGGCCTCAAATTTAGTTTGAACTAATAAGGCAACTTTTTTGGGCTAGTTGCTAAACATTACAGATTCTGCTCCTGGGAGAAGACAATGCCCAGTGGAAGATGCCTTATCCAAGCCAACCACCAAACATTCCCAGAAGTTACACCTTTGCAAATTTAACCCCCAACTTCAAAAGTGACCACAAGGTCTTCCACACCTGGACAGGGCAATTTATTTTATTATTTTTATTTACAAAGTTTATACTCCTGCCTTAGAAGGACCACCTAGGCAGCTAACAATTTATTTATTTTTATTTTATTTATTTATATATTGGATTTGAAACCGCCCATCCCCGAAGGGCTCTGGGCAGCGTACAGCATAAACCATAATAACAACATGGCATTATAAAACCATTCAAGCAAACCTCCCTCCCAAATGCACTTCATCGCACCATTTTTAAGAGTTTTTAAATCACAATTCAAATGCATATAAAAGAGCTAAAATACATACGAAACATAAAACATTGGCTAGGGCACAGTAATCATTGAGGGGTGCCAAATAAAACAAAGAAGTCCTCGCCCGCTCGTGAAAGACCACAACAAATGAGAACAGACCAATCTCCCTGGGGAAAGGATTCTGGAACTTTGGGGCCATGACCAAGAGGACCCTGTCCTGGATTGTCAGAAGGTGGAGGCACCCGAAGCAGGGCCTCCAAAAATAACCAGGTTCATAAGTCTGTTGCAATTGTTACCCCAAGTCTGATAGCAGAAGAGAAGATCATCACAAGCCAGAAGAACTCACCTCTTCTACGGGGATGAAGGAGCTCGGACCTCGTCCTAACTGCCGGGGGATTTTCAGGCCTCTGTCCTGGGAAAAAGGAAAGAGGCATTAAACAACTCCCATCTCACACCCACCCTCTGTTATCAGGGATCCAAAGAAAAAGTCTTCACAACACCCTACCCAGAGGACATCAGCCAAAGGCTTCACATTATGCCCCCCAACCCCCCCCCCGCTCCCGCCCCCGCAAAGCAACAGATTGAAAGCGAACAGCTTCACTGCTTCAATTCTCAAGCTTCTGCTGATGAGACATCTTTTTATGCACGGCCTCCCCCAAAGCTACCCATGGCCAGATCCCCGATCTAGAGTGGCAGCAGTCGCCATACCTGCCTAGAACTGGTTCACCCAGAAGCATGCTGGGATTTTCCATTCACTTGCCTGCCCTGCTGATCCTCAGTCAAGGAGGCAGCCCGGAGGGAAAGAGAGGGACAGTTTCCCCAGCCCTCTACAAGGAGTTACTGTGATCTGGATGCTTTGGCAAAATGGGGCTCTTCTGACCCAGGCAGCCTGATGAAACCAAGCAGAACAGTTACAGGCAGCGATGCTTACATCAGCATTGCCTCTTCCCCTGGGGCAGGAGGGGTTCCTTTAACCTAGTTTTTCTCTCTGGTTCCAAGGACCGGGCCTGCCAACACAAACAGCCCCAGGGTGAAAGACAGCTGAACCTGCCATAGCTAACAAATTCCTTGACTAAGCAAACATGAAAGGTGTGTGTGTGGGGAGGGGGGGGGGATTTTTTTAAAAAAATAAAACTCTAACCTAACTAAAGGGGACCCACTAAAGCTACTTTCTACCTAAAACACACACTGACGCTCTGATAACTGGGGATCTGGTAGAAACTGGATTCTGTGGAGGATGTCGAAAGAATTACAGAATGATTAACTGTGGGAATCTTCCCATCAGGGGCATGCATAAGCCTTGAATCAGAACACAAAACAAGTTGCATGAGACTTTTGGCTCTTTTAAAAAATGCTTCTAGTCCTCATGACTGTGAAGATGAACATGAGTCTTTTTTTAAGGGGGAGGGCACAATGAACCAGAATATTTTTTCATGCCTCAACTTAAATCAGACATTATTCAGCAGATTTGCTTGATTTCTGATAGCAAGCAAAACACCAGAAAGACGCTTTACCATAAATTCATCAGGGTAGCAGTTAGCAGGGTGGCAAATCATAACACATAAGAAAAAGACCCCCCCCCCTTTAAAATGCCAAAAAGGAACTGAATAAAGATATTTGATTTCTAAAAGTTAGGGATAATGGAAAACATATTACAAATTACAACATATTACAAACAAATTTAAAAAAATTATCTCCCATTTCCTCCCAGGAGTTATTCGTGGAGTTCTCGCTGCTTCCATTTTAACCTCACAATAACCCTGTGAGGTAGGCCAGGCTCACAGAGTGGCCAAAGCCACCTAGCCAAGTGGGAATTTGAATCCAGATCCTGCCTAGGACAGCTACACCACCTGAATTCCTGCATCAGGAACAGTTTCAAAGCTGCACAGCTCAACAGTATCATGCACATTCATTATGAGAATATAAAATGCATGAAAAAGTGTATGTCCCAGGGACAGAAAGCCATCTACGCCCATGTCACTTGTGAATACAGGACCAGTACAAATGGAAATGATCTGTGGCCCGAGAGACAGCAAAAGAGGATTTCCAATGTTAGAGGGCAGATTCAGCAATAGCTCCCCCACCCCCAACTCATTATTTGCAAATCTTGAAGAATGCAAAGTTTAAAAAAAGGAAAAAAAGAACGTCATCAGCAATTCGAGGAAACTAAGCTAAGACAGCAAATATTCTTTTAATTAAGAGCTAATAACTTCCCAGAATTCACACACAGAGAAGGGACAGTAACTCTTTAAACAGAATGCCCACGGTTCATTCAGTTCGTTTGGCTCCATACTTCTCCCCCCCACCCCATGCCCAGCTCAAAAACGCTCCAGGCATGCCCACAGCCCTAGAACAATCCTATAAAATGGACAAGCCCTTTCCCTCATCTTACAAATGGGGGCATTGAAGTGACTTACAGGTATTTGTAGAACGCCACCTCTAATGGGTTCCTGTCAGAGTAGAGACTTGAACCCAGAACCTCTCACCACTTTACCAGACATGCGAGCGCCAACTTTGGGACCGTTACCCCATTTCTCCACCCCCAATCACTTTATATTTTCAGGCGACAGTGCATTCAAACTACGAATCACTCTGGTTTAAACCTTGCCTCTGCCACAAATCTTAGGCAAGCCATAATTTACAACATGTGGGTATTAATACTGGCCTACCTTATTGGGCTGTTTTAAGTGTCACAGCAATACAAGGCACCCAAAGTGCTTTGAACACTCAAAAACAGCCAGTTCTATGTGTTGCACAGAGGAGTACAGTTTAACAGCAATAAACAGTCGCAATAACATTGCCAAGGCTGATTATTAGGATTCTTATAAATAGCCCACCAACAATGGAAGAAACGTACTTTGACCTTTTTATTCCTGAGATCTGGGAATAGAAAGAATTAGCCAATTTAATGGATTGTTGAAGGTTTTCATGGCCTGTCGTGGGTTTTCTGGGCTGTGGACTGATAGTTTTTGCTCCAAACGTTTCGCTCACATCTGTAACATCTTCAGAGGTATGTCGCAGTACCCTCCCCTTAAAAAATGTACATCTGGTCTTGCAGAGGCACACACTAAGGACTTTGCCACAGGCTGACCTTCGCTACTCCTCCCTCTCTCCCCCCACCCTCCCCACCACACAAACACACACCTTCCTGGATCAAACAAGGCTAACTCAGCAGGAAAATAAAGCTCTTCCAAACCGCTGACTCTGCAAACGCCTCTCCAACCTCAGCGCACAACAAGAGCTTTGATAAAGAGACGGCAATAACAGGAGGGCAGCAGGAAAAGGGGCAGGATCCAAAGGTCAGGCCTTGCGCAGGGCGAAGAAGAGAGCCAGCTGCTGTTGCCAAGCACCTAGTTAAAGGGCAGAGCTAGTTAAACTGTATTCCTCAATCACCAGAGGCTCAAACGAGCCAATCACAGCTCGGGATCGCGAACCACATCCTTCCACCAAGGCTTTGGGAAAACTCTTTTAAGGAAAGGCAGTGAGTTAATGCGCGGCACTCATAGTGGTTTCTGATTAATTTAGCATTTATTATTTATTTGATTTCTCTCCCCCCCCCTTTTAGTTCACAGAGAAAAGAGAACTTTCCACCTTGTTTTTTTTGGTTTTTAATAGCAACCAACAGTAAAAACCAAAAGCAAGCAAGCAGTAATACAAAGAATAGAGCAAAGACCTCGGCAAATGCAAAATCACAGTGCTGTCCATTCAGGGCCTGTTTGACAATAGTTGAGTCCGGTAGCACCTTAAAAGACCCACAGATTTTTCCAGGGTATGAATTTACTGAGCTGTTTGTAAGTGACTAAGTGAGCTTTGATTTATAAAATGTTTGTAGGTCTTTAAGGTGGTACTGGACATAGATTTTATTTGGCTACTATAAACTAACACAAGTGTAAGAGTTTTTAGTAGCCTACTGGGTGACTTTGGCCTAGTCACGGTTCTCTCAGAACTCTTTCAGCACCACCAACCTCACAAGGTGTCTGTTGTGGGGAGAGGAAGGGAAGGACTTTGTAAGCCACTTTGAGACTCCTTACAGGTGAGAAAAGTGGGGTATAAATCCAAACTCTTCTTTCAAGTTCTTTTAATCCTGGTAGAACTATATGAATGCTCATTATTATTACAAAGGGAGGTAGAGTATAATTCAGACCCTGCTCTTCTTAAAGCGCAAAGTGTAGGACCAGGGACCCCGGCTCAAATTCCTATTCGCTATGAAACTCACAGGGTGACCCTGGGATAGTCTTTGTCTCTACTTAATCTACAGGGCTCTTGTGAAAATCAAATGAATGAGAAGAAATCCGTGAACACCTCTTGAGCATCTTGGAAGGAGGGCAGGATAAAAATGTTTTAAATGTACCTGTGTTACAGAAGCTTTCTAAGGTTTGACTTTTTTTGTTATATTGTCACTGTTTCCTTAGTACTCTTCTATGTAAATAAACACATTTATTAATTTTTTGAAAAATGTAATCAACTGGATACCAAATAACAGCCAATACCTGGTTTTGATAGACTAACGATTTTGTACAATCGCTTTGAGGGTTCCCCGCCCCCCTGAAAGAATGGGGTAAACAATCTTTAAGATAAACGTTTTGGCCAGTAAGTTTACCAGTGGCCTTGACAGTAACGCAAAGCTCAAGCAAGATGTCAATAAGGACCAACCAAGGCGAAGACTGTAGGAAGCCAAAAGCCATTTGAACAAGAGTCAAGGATACACTAGTCTAGGATGACTCAACATAAGCCAGACAGAAAAATACACAGGGCTATATCAAAGGTCTCCAATCCAAAGTGCCACATATTCAAGACTGCTTCCTCCTGCCATGCACAATTCCAGCTAAACTAATCACTGAGGACAGATCAATACTCGCAATTGACGGCGTGATTACGTACAACTCTCTCCTTGCCAGCAAGCACACACATGACAACCTCCCCCTTACTCTACCTCCAAAATAAATTAGGAGTCCAGGGGCATTTTAAGGGATAAAAGAAATTTATTCCAGAGTAAGCTTTCACGACTCAGTGCCCCTTTAATGGAATAACTATGTTAAATAAGCTTGAGATGATGCCTTATGTTAAACAGTTCTAAAACCTGGAACATGAAAGAAGCTTTACCCTACTGAGATTTGGTGTTTTTCCCCTCTGCCATTCTTGAGGGCAGATATAGAAGATCTCTTAAAGCAGTGGTGGCGAACCTATGGCACGGGTGCCAGAGGAGGCACTCAAAGCCCTCTCTGTGGGCACGCGCAAACAGAGTGCCCCCCCCCCCCACATCTAGGCTGGCTTGGGCCACTGGGCTTGATTATTAGCGCAATTATTAGCATTAGCTAATTGATTATTAACATTATTAGCATTAAACCTAAGACCTAGTTTTGAGGAAGCAGTGTAGGTAACCCTGTTAAGCGCTGTTAAACCCCACTGATTTTCATGCGAAGAACTAAAGCGTGATCCTTTACCTGGGAGTTAGCCCAGTTGATGGCAATGGGGCTTGCTTCTGAGTAAACCCTCCTAGGGTCGTGATTCACCCATTGGAAGAGTTGCATGGTTACCTCAAAGCAAAGCCACAGACTACCACCAAGCTTACTCCCGAGTAACGCGCGCCTCGGAGCCAACCATTTTTTCTAAACTAAAACCTCAGTATTCAGGTTAAATTGCTGTGTTGGCACTTTGAGATAAATAAGTGAGATTTGGGTTGCAGTTTGGGCACTCGGTCTTGAAAAGGTTCGCTGTCACTGTCTTAAAGCATGTGTTTGCCCATTTGGTGAAGGAGCATTGCAGCATACCCTGTGTGCATGTAACATGCACAATAAAATAAGGGAAGCTTTTATCAGTCCTATAATTAATCCTCTTCCGGGGAGAAACAGGAAGACTCTTCTATCATCCTGCAGATAAGACCTGCAAACTTATGCTTAGGGTTCCAGTGTATATTATTCGGAAAACCTGCAGAGATCATACATAAAGTTTTAATTAGAATTTTTTACAAGAAATGTTATAATTTTTAAGGTATTAGGAAATCTTTTAAATCATTCTGAAATGCCTTTTGCTGGTTTTACTAATATTGTGAGAGACTGGGAAGGTTATCTGTTTAGCTGACAGCATTTTGGAAGTTTTATGCATTATTTCACTGTATTTTCTCTGGTTAAAGACGGTAAAATAAATATGTTGTTGCTGAGTCAAAGCCCACTTCATCAGATAAACTGAAATGTATTTCCATTAAGTTGATAAAATCTACCTGTTCACCTTTCCTTGTTGCTTAATACCTTCTAGCCACGCTGAATCACCGATTCTCAAAACTGGTTAAGAGATAAATCCAGTGTTTAGAGGATTCCTGCTAAGAAAGCTGCAAAGGCCATAAAAAAACAGCAGTGGCGTAGAAGGTTAAGAGCTTGTGTATCTAATCTGGAGGAACCGGGTTTGATTCCCCGCTCTGCCGCTTGAGCTGTGGAGGCTTATCCCGGGAATTCAGATTAGCCTGTGCACTCCAACACACGCCAGCTGGGTGACCTTGGGCTAGCCACAGCTTCTCGGAGCTCTCTCAGCCCCACCCACCTCACAGGGTGTTTGTTGTGAGGGGGGAAGGGCAAGGAGATTGTAAGCCCCTTTGAGTCTCCTGCAGGAGAGAAAGGGGGGATATAAATCCAAACTCTTCTTCTTCTTCGTCCAGTAATGGGATCTTTCAGATGCCTGTTCTCTATAGATCTTGGATCCCCCATAGATCTTCTCGCCTACTTCTCAGGCCAAAAGAGTACACCCAGGATTGCAACAATTTGTTATCTTTACAGGCATTGCTCCCAAAATACGTGTTTATTCATTCCACATCTAAGAACCACAAAATGAACTCAGAACACCCCCTTCATCATAACTGAAGCATCAGGACTGTATCAGTCTCAAATTGCTAAATGACAGTCGATCCAGTGCTTTAAAATTAATCCACTGGTATGGAACAAGCTTGCTTCGCAAACATAGTGACCCTCGCCTCTAAACAAACGTATCAGATTACATTTGGAGAGGTCACTTCTGCAGGATCCATAAAGGGAAGGATACAAACAAGTGTGTCATTTGGCAGGGGATGCAGAAGCATCCAGTTAAGAAATAACTCTCCACAGTAGGCAATCTTCCTCAAGCATCCGCGTCTTCTCCAAATGCTCCTGAAAAGCGGCCAATTCTCAAAAGAAGCCGCTGTGACCAAACGAGTCATCCTCAAATTAGAAATGGCAACGTGCCTCCTTGTTTGGCGTCTTCTGTGCCCTCAATATCATGAGCTTCCTGGAGTATCGGCTGTTTAGGCATCTTCCCCCACCCGTTTTATGAAGTCATTTTTTCCTGCAAACCTGGCAAGTCCTCCCAAGTACTACTCCATGTTAAGCGTGCATCTGACCTAGTTTTGCAGCTTCCACCATACATTAGACATTTTGCGATTAGAGTAGTAGCCTTTCCCAGAAGTCAAATTTGAGAATGCCCACCTGCCCCTGGGGCAATTGAGCCACCATGTCAATTGCAGCCAGAGATCTCATATCCCCAAAGACTGCATAGGCAACCTGCAACTTCAAACCAGATCAACCACTTCTAATCTTGTGGGATGTGAACATGCAAATAGAGAATCTAGCTAGAATATTTTTTATCCTGCCCTTCCTGCAAAGCAGCATATATTATGCTTCTTTCCCCATTCAGTCTCACAACCACCTTGTGATGTAGGTTAAGCTTAGAGGACATGACAGGCCCAAAGTCACCCAGCAAGCTTTGGGGCATTCAAACCTAGGGACTTTAAGCTCTGACTCCAGCCCTAACCACTACACCACACAGGAAGAGTTGGATTTATATCCCCCCCTTTCTCTCCTGTAAGGAGACTCAAAGGGGCTTACAAACTCCTTTCCCTTCCCCCTTCACAACAAACATCCTGTGAGGCAGGTGGGGCTGAGAAAGCTCAGAAGAACTGTGACTAGCCCAAGGCCACCCAGCTGGCATGTGTTGGAGTGCACAAGCTAATCTAGTTCACCAGATAAGCCTCAACAGCTCAAGCAGCAGAGCGGGGAATCAAACTCGGTTCCTCCAGATTAGAGTGCACCTGCTCTTAACTACTATGCCACTGCTGCTCTCAACCACTGCACCACTGCACTAGCTAACGTACTTGATAAATTATGAGTAGTATTTGAGGTCGAGAGAGCATGACTAGCTCAATATTACCCAGTGAGCTTCGTAGCAAGATGGAGGTTTGAACTTGGTTCCTCTTGGCTCCACTGTGCCATCCCAGAATAATCATCCCTCCCTTGACCTTGTATTTAGTCAAATCCTACCATCACCCATAAGCAAATACTGAAGTGCATTAACGTGCCGGCATTATGATCAAAACAGGATAATGGAGATAAGGAAGCCACACAAACCAACACTGGTCCATTCAATCAATCTGGGATCCTCAATCAAGTCTTTGGGCCAGTCATGACCAGATGAGATCCGTTGTTAGGATAAAAAGCTAATTAGTATCTCCAGCAATTTCTTTGGCTTATCAGGGAAGGGCTGCAAGGTGAACAGAGAGATCTGCCACTTTCCCATGATCTACAAAACCCCTAAAAAAAGCTGCAATTACCCCCATGGGTGCAAAAAAATGGCCCCAGAGTTCGTAGTCGCCTTCTCCCACCTCTACAGCGAATTAGAGACAGGAGCACAGAAGGAAAGGGTTTTAAAAATTCCAAGCCCCCTTTTTTAAGCAGCTGCCCAGCGCTGCTAATAGGTGGTGAAAAGTGCCCTTGAGTTGCAGTTCCCTGATGGAAACCCCACAGGAGTTTTGAGGCAAGAGATGTAAAGGCCTGGTTTTGTGCAGTGACCCTGGACTTCCTCAGTGGTCTCCATTCCAAGCATTAACCAGGGCTGGCCCTGTTTTGGCCTATCAAGGTCAGGGCAGAGCTGTTAATGAGCGCTTCTAAAAAAAAGCCATAGAAGATCTTCTAAATCTTGTTCTGGACTGACATTTGACTTTAGTGGAAGTTGGCTCCTTTAAGCCAGGGATTCCCAAACTTGTTGAGCTTTAGGTAAGCACTTTCGGGATTTTGAGAAAGGGGTAGTGGACAATAGCACAAAACGGCTGCCGTGAGAGGGCAATCACAAAAAACACTGAGAGGTTCTAAACCAAGCATACTCCTATGACAGAGGTGGGCATTTCTGAATAGATGCTCCCTGTACACACCAAGGTGATATTGCTTGGCAGGGCTACCCTGTCCATCACACATATCTAGGCAACCGTTCAGGGCACTAAAGGTAGGGGGGTGCCCAAACCAGCCCTGTTGCTACCCCCCCTCCTCCAGTGGGGTCTGCCACAACAAACTGCCCCAGTGCACAGTCCACAGTGAGCTTGCTACTTCCTGCCCTCTGTCAGGAAAGGGGGTCAGCTTGTTGGGGGACATGGAACCTAGTAGTCCATGGCCCCAGTGACAGCAGCGTGAGGAGGGGGCAGCTTCCCCTAGAGCAAGGAGGGTGAGTCGCAGCTTTCCTGTGGTGGCAGGGCATGACCAAATTCTTTGGCCTAGGGCACATGTCATTTGGCCTAGGGGACAAAAGGGTACCCCAAAAAATCCTTGGGCCCACCCAGGCTCTGAAATATCCCCTGATCCAATGAGGAGGAGGAAGGAGCCATGGGGATCGCCAAATCTTGGTTGTAGCTTCACCCACACAAAGGGAGCCTCCACTAGGTTCTTACTAAAAACACATTCCTCACTTGGGATGCACAGCGTCAGGCAGGGGATGGGTCTCCAAAAAAAATATTGGCTCTCCTTCCACCTAGTCGATTGTGGCTGCAACGCAAGATCTACAACAATCAGCCCCAAGATAACACAGACGGATCTGCACACCAGACAGGAGGGAGCCTGTAGAAATCAATCACTCTCCCGTCTTTTCATCTCTGGCTGCCAAACAGCTCAGACAGGCAGACATACCTCGATTTTTAGAGCCTCCTCTCTGCAAAACACCTCTCCTCGTCCATCAATCTCGACATGTCGCTTGACTGGCTTTCCCATCCTCAGTGGCCTTTGGGCTTCCTGTTTTAACACCTTCTCCCAATTTAATAAGCCGGTCCCGCCCACGGATCTCTTACGTCACACGTCCCTATGATGCAAGTTCCCCTTTTCACGAAGGGAAGAGCGTAAACACCCAGAGATTTTGACTTTGTAAAGCAGGCAAGTGGGTGGCACCAGACAGCTCTCCGAAAGCAGCATTCTCTGCTGGCAGAAATTAATCACTCTCCTTCCATCTTCACGACAGCTGAACCAATTCTGGTACACTCTGCGTTGTGGGTAGGGCTGCCAGCTGCCAGATAGGATTTGGGGATCCTCCGGAATTACACCTCATCTCCAGACTACAGAGATCAGTTCTCCTGAAGAAAATGGCAGCTTTGAAGGATGGGCTGTGTGACTGTACTCCACTAAGGTCCCTGTTCTCCCCAGTCTTCAGGAGTCTCTCCACCTGATCTAGAACCTTAACCCCCATTTCTCGCCAGTCACCAGGGGAGGCCTGGCAACCCTAGTCATGGCTCAGTGGCAGAGCATCCACTTGGCATTCAGAAGGTCCAGTATCTCCATCTAAAAGAATCAAGTAACATGATATGAAAGACCTCCACCAGGGATCTTGAAGAACTACTGCCCATCTGAGTAGACAACGCTGATGGACTGATGGTCTCAGTAGGATGTCCAAGAGTTCCAGGACAGCATGTATGGGGTCTCCTCTCTCCATTTTACATTCACAACAGCCCCCTAAGAAAAGTTACAAATGAGGCTTAAGACTGACTGTCTAATTCCAGCATCACCAGATCTCTCCACCCCTTAGCCAACAGTCTAACTGCCACACCAGTGAGTTTCAATGCCTCTGTCTTTTCTATTACAGACAATGCCACTCACATCCCACGCAAACTGCTCCTTCAAAGCCTGCCCTAAAGTCTTCATAATATCTAAAAATAATAACGTGGAAGTAGAGGTGTCATTAAATGAGCAGTTTCAAGCCTGATGAATAATAATCCCCTACCTAACAGGTGGTAGTAAGGATGGGGGGGCGGGGGAACAAACTAGTTAACTTTGTTAATTAAAGGCTGCCTTTCTTAATTCTACTGGTTCATCTTCACTCTTTTACCATCTCACCCTATACTCCTTCAGTGCTGTTCTCCATTAGTTGTTCTTCACTTGTGCATTCCTTGGTTTGTGACTATGCCCCTTACACCTTGGTGGGGTATACATCCAAATTCTTCTTCCCTCTGAAACGCTACCTTGATCTACTTTTAAATACACAAATTAAGCTTGTTTCAACCCTTGCCTATATTCTCATTCCTTTGATGTGATCAACCACCTCCCCCCGCCCCGCCCCCGGGACATTTTAGCCTGACTACTGTTTGTTTCTGGCAACATTTGTATTGAGATCGCAACTTTTACCTTCGCTTATTTTGGTTAAGCACAAATATACTTCTCAGCACTTGATGAGAACTACAGAAATTTATTGTGTAACCATAAGTTAATCTGGGTCATTTCATGCAAAACAATTTTTTTAAAAAATATTACTGAAGCATACAACAGGTCATAGAGGAATGATACATATATTTTGAGTTGCAAGTGAAGGGACTTGAGAAGTGTGCCGCACTTTAACAAGACAGAACCAGACGGTAGAATCTTTTTGGAACTTGAGAAGAATTGTGTCTGTTCAGCGCCTGGTCAGAAAATGGGACTGTGAATCCAATGGGTGCCATTTTAGTTCCTTGTTATGTCAGATATCTGGGAAGGTCAGCTGTTCATTATCTGTTAGATTTCCCCCCCCCCAACTATTTTAACTTGTGTTTACATATCCCTTGTTATTTTTTTTAACTTGTACTAATCATCTTCATACATGGATTGCCTTTTCTAATTATAAATACAGTTTCTCTTCAGACTCTAAATGAGTTTCTCTTCAGATTCTAAATGATGGGGGGAGGGGGGAATTGTAGCATTTCTGAAGAAAAAGCTAGCGAAAGTCACTGGGTTTTTAACATTCCTACCTATTCCATCGACTTCTTATCATGTAGGAATTAAAACCAAGGCCAAGAGTTTGAAAAATTTCACAACACTTGACAGACAAAAAGATGTCACGATTTAAGGTGAATACACTTTGCAGTGCAGTGGATGGAGGATCAAACTAATTTATTTAGAATATTTCTATCCTATCTCTTCAGAGTCAAGGTGACTTACAATTTATCAGTATCAATTTAACAGTATCAAAGCCATAGACTAAGATCTCAAAGACCCAGGTCCGATTCCCCACTTGTTATGGCCAAGTGAGACCTTGAACCAAGTCTCTCAGCTCATAGCCCAACACACTTAAGTCTTCAGATACTTTCACTTCAAATACATCTGAGCTCAACTAGGATACCTGTCCCCTCAACAGAAACTGCATGGTAAGTTACCCTGGGATGGTAGTTAAGTTTATGAAGTGGCATCCTCTGCAATAATCAAGGCTTATTAAACTAATTAACCACAACAACATCCTCCTCTGGCTATAAGATCTACAAATGAAGAGAAAAGCTATTGTTTGTCTACGCCTGCAGGGCAAACTGCCCATCGGCTGATCTGATACCTAAGCTGTCTGATTTTTAGCATGGGAAACCATCTCAGCCTCCCTTGGAAAGAACTGACATTGGGTACTTGATTTGCTAAATAAGCTCCAGTATGCTGACTTGGATGAGTGACGCTGAACCGAGCCGCTCATGCTTAGTCAGGAATTGGCAAGCGCGCACTTGATAAGCAAGTCAGGAAAGGTTAAGCAAATTACATGCCCATGCAGCAAAACAAACCTGTCATCACAACAAACTAAAGAGGCCATAGAAGCTTCCAAGCCAGTTGCCAGCAAAGCCAAGCCTGCTATCAGGGACTCCTTCCAAATTCCAAGCTTGACGGAACCAACTGTGATTTGTTTGAATCAACTGCGATTTGTTTGTGATGAGGACCGAGACAGGCCTCTGGTCCATGAGCTCCTTCAGACTTCTCATGAGCAGCGACTGGAAAAAAAAATGCTATTTGCTGGGGTAGGCAAACCAGAGATTTGCCTACAAATCAGGATTCAGCTGCTTTAGAAACCCATTTTGGAGGCAGCAGAACAAGACCCAGTTTGACATTTCGCGTGATTTCGCATAATGAACAATGCAGTTCATTCCCATTTACTATTTTTCCCAGTCAGATGTTTTAAGCACACAAACAACTGGTTTTGCTACATATATTTTAAAGTGACCCCCCCTCCAGTGGCGAAGCTACAAGGGAGAGGGGGTGCGCTGTGCACCAGGCGCACGCCTGGGGGGGCGCAGAAAATCGCCGGCAGGTTCCTCCCCCCCGCGGCACCCCCCATTCCCACACGTACCTTAGTTCCTTTCCCTTTTGAGAACTTTTTCAGGCTGCAAAAGGCCTGTTCGTAGTAAAAACTCCCTAAGGAACTACAGTTCCCAGGAGACCTTGGGGCTCACAAGGTCTCCTGGGAAGTATAGTTCCCACCAGGCCATTTTTACTGAGAACAGGCCTTTTGCAGCCTGAAAAAGTTCTGAAAAAGGAAAGGAACTAAGGTAAGTGTGGGAAGGGGGAACGCTGCTGTGGGGGGGAATATAAAATGCGCACAGAGCGCAGTTTGGCCCAGCTACGCCTCTGCCCTCCCCCAATCTCTATATTGTTTACAAGTTTCAGAACATCCTGGCATATACCTCTCACAGATGTCCATCTGTGGCATCTGAATATCTTTATTTCAAGGGAGGCTGAATTCCAGTTTGAGGCTCTGAAGGGCTCCAGTGCAGATCTTCTCCTTCTCCCTCGCTGTCACCTCCGAATGATCAGGTCTCAGTGTACACCATTTTGGTTCTTACTCCATTTCACCTTCACAACTATCTTGTAAGGTAGGTTAGATAGAATGTATTTCATCTTCACAACAAACCTGTAAGGTAGGTTAGGCAGAAACTATGTGACTGGCCCAAGGTCAGCCTGTGAGCTCACCAGATGGGAGGAGTTCAGACATATTACTAAATATATTTAAGTCAGCGGTGTGATGCGGCGGCCAAGAAAGCCAATGAGATTTATTCTGCATTGGTTAGACCTCACCTGGAATATTGTGTACAGTTCTGGGCAGCGCAATTCAAGAAGGATATTGACAAGCTGGACCTGGTTCAGAGGAGGGCAACCAAAATGGTAAAAGGTCTGGATTCCATTCCCTACAAGGAGAAACTTAGGGAACTCGGTATGTTTAGTTTGGTGAAGAGAAGGTTAAGAGGTGACATGATAGCCATGTTTAGATATCTGAAAGGATGTCATGTTGCTGAGGGAACAAGTTTGTTTTTTGCTGCTCCAGAGACTAAGACAAGGAGTGATGAAGGAAAAGTGAAGGAAAAGAAATTCCATCTAGACATCAAGAAAAACTTCCTGACAGTAAGGGCTATTTGACAGTGAAATGCACTACCTTAGAGTGTGGTGGAATTTCCTTCTTTGGAGGTTTTTAAAGAGGCTCGATGGCCATCTGTCAGGAGTGCTTTGATTGTGTGTTCCTGCATGGCAGGGGGTTGGACTTGATAGTCCGTGGGGTCTCTTCCATCTCTATGATTCTATACCCCCATCTCTTATAGCTGCTTATGTACTGCTCCACAGACTACCAAGAAAGCACATATCCAGTATACCCTTTCCTGTGTGAATCAGAGACATTTTATCTCAGAAATGAACAAACAGTGCAGAGACGGACGGTAAAATTGGGTCTCTCTGCAGAACACTGTGCCATGAAAAATGGACATGTTTTCTATTTCTTCCTTCATTACCTAGAGCATGCAAAAATCACCTGCAGGCAACAAGGCAGATCAGTTTCTCATCTCTCCCCCTCAAGCGACAGGGGGGGAAAAAAAACCCAAATCCAAACTGTGAGCCAATAACCGTGGTGACTTTTTTTGCAAGTTCACAATAAAACTGCAACTAGCCAGCCCCAGTTCTCCAATGTCAACGTTATCGTGCTGATCAACAAGAGCCTGGAGAGATAAGGAACTTCATGGCTGAAGCCACAAAAGCGAAGTAAAATGATGTCACATCAGCAAATCGGTTTGGAAACAGCAGTCGGAGAAGAGAGCTGTGCACCGCTGCTGCTGAGTTAAAGTTTGCGTTCCACATTCAAGCACAGCGCCTGCTTGGAAAGGACATCAAAGGCTTTGTGTGGGATATCAAAGGCCTCCAGGGGGACATCACACAAATTGGCATTTGCTATGCTCCCACACAGACCTGCTAGCTAACCCCATACAGAAAAGCAGGCTGCTCCTCCTATTTAAGAGACACCTTGGGAGAAAATAAGAATGGCCACTATATCCTGAGATATTTGAAAGAAGAAGAACCCAAGTAGCTGAAGAGTTCTCAATTTCGTCCAGTTCCCCAATTTGCCTAGCGCTGTAATCATAGTTTATTCTGCCTGGTTGATGCAGGATCTCAGACAATTTAATAACATTTACATGGCACTTTCAGCCTGTAAAGTGCTTCACTCTCAAGCTGTTTTGTCATCTGTTACAACACCCCTGCAAAGGAGGGCGGCATCTGCTTCCCCTATTGCAAATGAGACACTGAAAGACAATACCTCGCATCTAGTCAGGTTGTGCAGGAGGTGAAATTCGAACCAGGGACTTTCTCTGATCACAGCCTCTTCCACTGTAGACTGTGAGACTAGGAACAGGTCTGAATTGCCACTTTACCAAGGAAACTCATTGGTTGTCTTTGTGCCCATCCTTCTCAGCCTATCCCAGTCGTTGTCAGAATAAAATGGAGGATTATGTTGTACAGTTGTCCCTCACACATTGCTGGCATTAGGGGAGCAACCGCCCCCCGTTATCTGTTTAACTTTAAAAAAGAAATTGTATATATTTATGGTATTAAAAGATGAAATATGTTGATATTATACAATATGATACATATATTTTATGCATTTCTGAGTTTCTAAACTTTTTCAGTGTTGCCTGCTGCTTTCACGAGTCTGTGGTTTCCGCAAAACACCCCCCCAAATTCCCATTTAATTTCTTACGCTAACCTGCGATATAGCAACACCGCGATGAAGAAAGTTGCAATGTGGAAGGGGTAACTGTATACTGCTTTGGGTATCCACAGGGAAGAAAAGAGAAATATAAATATCTGATCAAAGAAAAATTATCTTAATTGCTATATAGTATTGCCTTGTGTACTTTGATTCCAAACCACTGGGGGATAAAGGTTATTTCACTACAGGAGAATTAACAGGCTAGGTTTTTATTTTACCAGGTCCTTTACCGCCTTTGTTTTCCAAAATTCATTCCTCTACATCAGTGATGGAGAACCTATGGCACGGGTGCCAGAGGTGGCACTCGGAGCCCTCTCTGTGGGCATGCGCATACAGAGTTCATCATGTGGGGGGTGGAAAATCACCCCTCCCCACACACACATCTAGACTGACCTGGACCACGGTGAGCAGGGAGGACTCGGCTGGCGGGCCTGGTGCCTGTGCTCCGGGTGGCTGATGCCGGGGGGGGGGGGGGGGGCGACTTGCTGGAGGCTAGAGCAGGCTGGCCCCTGCTCAAGCGGGTGGGGTAGAGGAAGAGGGAACCAATCGGTTTTTTCTAAACTAAAACCTTAGCATTCAGGTTCAATTGTCAGGTTGGCACTGTGCGATTAATAAGGGGAGTTTGGGTTGCAATTTGGGCACTCGGTCTTGAAAAGGTTTGCCATCACTGCTCTACATGTTCCCTCCAGCAATTCTTTTCTTCTGATCCCATCTCTATAAATATAAAATCCTGAAAAACCATCCAGTTTGATCCTTCTGCAGCTTCCCTGACGTCTGCTCCTGCCACCCGTGCTCTCAAAAACCACTCCCCACCCTAATTTAAGAGAAGCAGAAATAGATTGCCTTTTGTTTGGCAAGCGTTATTTTCCATCTGCCTTGTTAACCTCCAGGCAGGGCTGTTGCAACACACTTTATAAGTTATTACCACTGAAGACTGGAAACTTCAATTAGTTCAAATTGCAACCTCCAATTTAACAAGCCAGTATGAAGCATACCAGGGCTTTCTGCACAGCGCATCTCCTGCTATTTGTTTCAAAATTGCAATCCAAAAGATCGGCATGACCTTTTTTATAGCCATGAACAGTTCACATCCCAACTACTTCCAGGGTCTATTACTTCATCACTGCCTTCCCTATGTATTCATAGCTCTAAATCTCACAGCTCTAAATCTCACAGAATCAGAGTTGGAAGAGACCACAAGGCCCATAAAGTCCAACCCCCTGCCATGCAGGAATACACAATCAAAACACTCCTGTCAGATGGCCATCCAGCCTCTGTTTAAAAAACCCCAAAGGAGGAGACTCCACCACACTCCGAGGCAGTGAGTGCATTCTACTAACAACCCTTACTGTCAGGAAGTTTTTCCATCTGCCTTGACATGACATCCCTTCAAATATCTAAACATGGCTATCATGTCACAACCTTCTCCACACTAAACATACCTAGCTCCCTAAGCAGCTCTTCCTAGGATATGGAATCCAGACCTTTTACCATTTTGGTTGCCCTCCCCTGGACCAGTTCCAGTTTGTCAATGTCCTTGAATTGTGGTGCCCAGAACTGGACACAGTATTTTAGGTGAGGTCTGACCAATGCAGAAGAGTGTGGTACTATTATGTCCCTAGACACTATATTCCTAATGATGCTGCCCAGAATCACATTGGCTTTCTTTGGCATCACACTGTGGTCTCTTTTCTGACTGAAGGACAGGACCTTTTCAGTGACCGTGTCCACATGATAAAATTATTTCCCTAGAGAACTTAGGTCAGTTGAGTTTTACTTTTTTAAAAAATAGTTTTTTAAAAAGAACTAAAAAACAGAGCTGCTGGGGAACCTAGTCTGAATGCTTTCACAATCAACCGAAGGAGATCTACAGTATATTTTTATTGCTCCTTTAAATATCGACTGCAACTTTAGGAGCTATGGAGGAATGGATTTCACAACTTCATCTTAAAAAAAATCTGCTCATCACTTTGAAGGTTCTTTACAGACCCCTTGGGTGGAGGCACTAGTGGAACAAATGAAAAAAATGTGTCTTTGGTGGGGAAAAACCAAGTATGAACCGAAGTATAAACAGGGGTCCCTTCTCATGTGCCCTAAGGAGGCAGCACAAGGAAAGAGGATTCAAACCACTAGCTGGATGGAGAATTACTCAATCAGGGGAGTTGTTCTGCGAAAGCTCCGGCTGCTATTCCTAGGGGTGGGAGGCGGAGCTCTCCTGCAGGCTGGTTGGGTTGAGGACTGGGGGATTATGGATGAGGGAGGAAAATGTGGAAATCCCAATGCAGCCTCCCCATCCCCAGTCTGTTAATTCTCAAGGGCTGAAGAAGCCTTTTGATTCAGCGGCTCTCAACATGCTAGAACAGTGGTGGCGAACCTTTGGCACTCCAGATGTTATGGACTACAATTCCCATCAGCCCCTTCCAGCATGGCCAATTGACCATGCTGGAAGGGGCTGATGGGAATTGTAGTTCATAACATCTGGAGTGCCAAAGGTTCACCACCACTGTGCTAGAACTTGCTTGGTTACCATCAAGCTGGTGTGGGGGATTTTCATCTTCCTCTTTCCTTTGATTAATTTGCAAACACCTTGCTTTTCTGCATCCCTGGGCAGTACACCAGAGGATACAGGGATCTTATCTCTGATTGGCGCGTTTTTGATGCGTCTCTTATCGGTGACCGGGAGACATCTCAGTCATTTGACTATCACAGGGATAGTCAAGTGGTGGACAGGAATCTATGGACAGGTGGGGGCAGGAAAAGGGGAACAAAAAGAGAGCAACCCCCCTCAAAACCCTCCAATGCATTTTTTTTAATCTCTGCCTTTATACCTCACTCTTCTCCCCAAGGGAGACTCAATACAATAGTGCTTACAACTCTTCTCGCTTATTCTCACAACAACCCTGTGAGGTAGGTCAGACTGAGAAACCATGCATGTGACTGGCTTCCAAGTTCATCCAGAAAGTTGAAATCCTTGGATTAAACAAAACTGCAATTGCCCGGAACATTCTGCATTCACAGGTTTAATGTCTGTATTGAAGTCTTTTGACCCAGAAGCATGAAAGGGGGAGAAAACCAGCCCCCCCCCCCTCGAAGATGATAATGTTGAAAGAGCAGCCCACTTGAATGATGGAATCCTACGCAACAGTTCCCTGGGATTACGCCCGACTAAACAGGGTGGGATTTACACCAAGTAAAGAATTCCAGGGCATGCAATCTCAAGGAAGACCCCACAAAAGTGATCAACCGTTTCATCACTCATTCAGTGGGGTAAAAGGTTTTAGGAACAAGCAATACAGGTGGTAGGGTATAGTAGCTAAAGTGTCAAAACAACCCCTAGGGTTCATAACTCACACCCAGCTATGACATTCATTGTGCGATTATGACCTACCTCAATGTGGCTAAAGATACAGAAGAAGATCTACAATTTAGCCGTCCACTTAGTAGGGCCAGAAGATCTGCAACGAAGGGCAAGTCTGTACTTGCCCCAGCCCAATTTTATACATCCCTAAAAATGAACTGCGGACGGAAGTGAGGCTGGCTCGGGCTCACGCCACTGCTCCCTAACTACCCAAAACCGATACAGAGTCAAGCGGCAGCCGATCTTCATGAGCATGCGTCCTTGGAACTCCCCGCCACTGGAGATCCGGGAGGCTGAAGCCGATGTAGCAACCCAACTGTGTTTACTGGAAGTGATACCGCCTTGCTATTTTGGAAAGCGGCGAGGCAGACCTTTCGCTAGCACGCCATTCCATTTGAGGACATCTGTCACACCAGGTCGCACAAAACTATCAGTTGTCTCTAGTCCAACAGCCCACTCCCGAGCCCCCCGCCCCACGGATCCTCCCCATTCTCAACTCCCTGCGGCTGATGCAACTACATCCTATCGAGAAAGTAACAGCCGACCTTTCCGCACCTATGCCGCAGCAACTGGAGAGCCCCTAGCTCCCCGCCCCCTCCCCGGGTTGCAAAACCCCGAAAAAGACAAAAATGCACCTGAAAGGGCGTCAAAGGACAGGAGAGTATTCCAACCCCAAATCTTTTTCCCCCCCTAAGTGACCGATGCGCGAGCGTCTGCTTTACCTTCTCCCTACTGAAAGCTCCGCAGTTTTCGCAGGGCAGATAGCCTTCGACTCCGGAGCAGCCGCAGCTCTCAGAGTCCGCCACGATCATAGCGCCGCTTTTAGCGCAAGGGAAGCCTGATCGGAAACTAATCTATTATCAACAGCGGGTTCCAAAACTTGGGGGAGTTGGCTTTATAAAAATAGTAATAATAATTTTTAGGGTGAATAACCCGAGCGCAGGGTTGCATAAGGCAGGAGAAAGACGCCGCCGCCAGTCTCAAGATCAAAGGCGATCGGAGCAGGCTTAGGATTCGACCGTGGAACGCTCGGAAGCCGCGGCGTTCTAGAACGTCCAGGGGCATCAGGGTTCTAAGAAGGCTCAAGCGGGGCTTCGCATCGCCGCCGGGCGCTCCTCTCCCCCTACCAGGAACAAAAAAATAACTTGCCGCGGCGGTTCCTAACAGCGGCTTATTTCATTCGGACGAGTTTGGTGGGCGGAGCGAACACTGGCGGCATAGCCAATCGGGTGGCAAAGGGCGGAACCTTTCTCCTCCTCGGCTTTGCCACCCTCCCGACACGCGCACCAATGGGCAGAAGACGAAGCACGCGTGGCCTGACGGGAAAGGTAGTTTTCCACTTCGAAATATTGTTTCTCAATTCTAGAAGAGGAAGGAGAGAGCGAGAAACAGAACAAAACATCGATACTTGTTTTGGTTTTGCAAAGAGGTCCCCGGACAGATTGAAAAGCCACCGATCCTTTGACTGCGCGAAGGAAATCAACCGCTCTAGGGCCACCCGTGCACGTCTTTGGGAAATGCACGGGATAGAAATCTGAGCTGTGGGCACGTAATGCGCTAAGTTCTGCCCCTAACAGGGCTTGAAGAAAGCCAGAGCAAAACACGTCGGTGTTTGCGCAACTAAAAGTGCCATCCTATGCAAAATGACCTTGGGTTAAGCCCCACCGGCGGCAGGAGAGCTTACGAGTCAATATTGCATCAAGTTGCCGAGAACGCTGTCAACAATGCCATCAGCTAAACCTCTCTGCTTCGCTCCTGCTCTTCTGGCATTTCTGTACTAGGGCAACGCATTTTCATTTGCCCCAACTTTTGGTTCCATTCTTTTCCATCTTTTGATTGACCATTTAAACATATACAGTAGTGGATGTACAGCCTGCATTATTTTAACATTTCTGCCTGGCGAGTGAGTCTGGTGCTGTTTTTCCTGCTGCTGCTAGTTGGGTTGGCTCGTTGATTGGATTCGTTGTTATCATTCATGTAATCGTGTTTCATAAGCAGATTGAGAGTTGAGCTGACACCAGAGTTATCGCTTGCATGTTTCCCAGTTTTATGTATCATAGGCCCCTTCCACACATGCAGAATAATGTACTTTCAATCCACTTTCAATGCACTTTGCAGCTGGGTTTTACTGTGTGGAATAGCAAAATCCACTTGCAAACAATTGTGGAAGTGGATTGAAAATGCATTATTCTCCATGTGCGGAAGGGGCCTTAGGCTGCAAATTGCAATCCTATAAACTGTTCCCTGGGAGTACGCCCCACTGAATATGGGGCTTACATAGAAGTAAGATAGCCAGAGAGAAGGTGCATACCCCGCCCTAGCATGTGCCAAGCTCTAAACTCTACTATTTTGCAGCATGAACCTAAACACGTCTACTCAGAAGTAAATAGCATTGTGTTCAATAAGGCTTTTCCACTGGTAAGCATGCATAGGACTGCTGCGATTGTAATGCAGTCCTACACAGAGGTACTTCAGTTATATTTCAGTGGGTTTAAACTACACAGCAACAGATAAGATTGTCATTGGAGGAAAGAACAGAAACTCGGCAAAGGATTCACCATTTGGTAGGTTGGGAGAATGCAGGCTTTTTTCATGGAGAATATGAGTAAACAATACCTTGTATTTCTGCATTCAGAACAACAATGTATATATATACACACACATATCTATATATATCCACCCCCACCCCCACAATCTTGCTTGTGTAATATAAACTGTATTTATTAGACTCACATGAAGCCCAATACTACACGTTTACTGAGAATAAGGCCACCCCCTTATAAATGGAACTGCTCCCTAAAATCCTAACCTAAACCAACCTGAAAAAGATTCACCAGCCATTCTTAATCCATCGAGAGAGTAACCTGAAATAGCTCTCCCAGGAATTCGACTTGAATCTATTCTACACGGCTTAATCTCCGGATAATGTTTTTGGTATTGTTCTGTAAGCCCAGGAATACTCCCAAAGCAAAATACAACTTAAGGATGTGGTGGTGAGTTTGTGACCTAAGTAAATAAATTCCCTGATTAACAGTTAGATCTGGTTAACAGTTAAATCAGTCCATAATCCAAATCAGTCTAAAGTCTTAAATTGTGCATTCCCGCTTGAGTGCAAATTTGCTCATAACTGAATGGGGGTGCTTTCATCTGAAGAGTGAAGTCCTTGGCAACTCTTCATTTCAAAGCAAGGTCGTAAGGAACAAAGTGGGGTTCGCAGAGCTTGGATTATAGAAGGATTCCAGCTCAACTGGAACAGCTAGTTAAAGGCTATAAACTGCTGTCTTAAACATCAAGGGTCTGATTGTCTTCCCATATTTTGCATAGATAACTGAGCCAGGAACAACAGGTTTTTTGGTAACAAAGGAGATATCTGACTAGTCTGTTTAGCTTTCAAGGTGAATTAAGAAAACAGACTGACTGAGCTCCCTCTTGGGACGTGCAAAACAGCACGAACGAAGAGAGAAAACAGAAGGAATAAGAGATGGGGCAAATGTAGGTGTGGGTGCAAAGCTTAGTGCTGTTCAAACAATGTTCGTTTCTTTTTTTAGACTCAGAGCACTGATCCAGAATCATAAATTAGTTCTTGAACTGAAGGCACTACTGAAGAAGCACTTCTGAAATCCCAAATCCACTGCCTTGTGTGGTGATCAAACACCTTCCCCCTTCACAAGAAGGGCTGTTTTTTTATACCCCACTTTTCTCTGCCTTTAAGGAGTCTCAAAGCGATTTACAATCACCTTCCCTTCCCACCCCCCAACAACAGACAGGTGGGGCTGAGAGAGTCCTGAGAGAACTGTGACCAGCAGGCTTCTTGTGGCAGAGCACGGAAACAAACCTGATTCACTAGATTAGAGTCCACCACTCATGTGGAGGAGTGGGGAATCAAATCTGGCACCCCAGATTAGAGTCCGCTGCTTTTAACCGCTAGAACTATGCTGGCTCTAATTGAATGTAACAATAATAAAGATCCTTTGGCATCTTAAAAATAGATAATAGCAGCAGCTTTTGTAGAGCCTATCAAATGTATGAGGAATCCTGCTTGTAGAGAAGTATACACACGTGTACAGAGAAAGACCATCCTCCTGCATCTTTGAAGTGTTGCGGCAGAGAACCTGGCAACACTATATGTTGGAATGAAGACCAAAGCAAGTGATACCAAGCAGAATGCAAACTTTGAGTTTGCCAGGTCTCTTTGTCAGACCTCCTGAGCGGGCAGAGAGAATGATATTTCAGACCAGGACTATGGGGGCTTTTTTGTTTGTTTCTGTATGGAAAGTCCTGCAGATTTAGGAGACTTTAGGGGCACAGTTTGTATCAAGCCATCTTGGTGCAGAAAAAGTTGTACAGTCATATTGGTTTGTGGAAAATTCGTCCCCCCCACCCCAAACAATCCCATGTCATACTTCTTACTGGGTCCAGCAAAAGGTATCACATGGATTTTAGTGCTTAGCACACCACTCATGTGGAGGAGCGAGGAATCAAATCCAGTTCACCAGATTAGAGTTTGTCGCCCATGTGGAGAAGGGAGGAATGAAGCCTAGTTGCCCAGATTAGAGTCAACTGCTCTTAACCACTACTTCACTAAAGACCCCCTTCTCAGCCCATTTTTGGTTGGCAAAACGGGTGGGGGTGGGGGTGGGGGCAGGGGGAACAAAGCTCTTTCTCCTTGTACACTGCAGTCCTGATCCAAATCAAACCCTGAATGGTTGGGAGTGTAGTTCCAAGCAGGGAAACTGCAATTGCAGATGCATTACACAGATCAGCGGAAAACTGTATTGTGTAGTTAGGGCCATGTACAAATCCAAAGTTAGAATAGCAAAGTTTTTATTGTCTGAGGTAACCAGTGTTCGTACTTTTGTCAGCAGACGTCAGCTTTTTTCGAAGTCCTGAAGATTGTTCAAATGTTACCCCCGATAAATGTGACAAACTGATTTTTTTTTTCAGGGCAAAGGAACCAGGGACAAGACGCTGATCAGGATCATGGTTTCTCGCAGCGAAATCGATATGCTGAAAATTAAGAGCGAGTTCAAGAGAAAATATGGAAAGTCCCTCTATTACTTCATCCAGGTGAGTGAGAGGTCAGAAGGGGGTCACTGCTTGCCTCTGCATAATAACCCTGGACTTTCTTGGCAATCTCCCATCCAAGCACCAATCAGGGCCAATTCTGCTTAGGTTCTAAGTTTGGATGAGATCAGGCTAACCTGGGCCAAAATGTTGTACTTGTCCCTAAAAATCAGCCTTGCGGGTACACTGTTCATAATTCTAATGATGACCTCACCACACCATACAGAAGGTTTTCACCGATTGGGGGTCACCCCCCCCCCCCAATTCAGTTCAATTAAGCTGTAAGCACATTTGGTGCTCTTTTAGGAGAGGGTCAAGCACTTTAAAATAAACAGGAAGGCCTGTTGAAAATTGCAACGTGAGGAAAGAATCCCCCTGCTTTACAATCAGAACAATACACGGATAGTGAAAGAGAAGAGGCTGAGTGAGGGGGGAGTTTTGTGTATTTTTGTATCTTTAATTCTGCGCCATTTTGAAGGTTCTTTCGAGATGTGCAGGAAGGTTCCTGGGATAATTTCTCTCGTCTGTTTCGCTTTCCATGCAGCAAGACACAAAGGGGGATTACCAGTAGGCGCTCTTGAACCTCTGCGGAGATGACTGAAAACTGCAATGGAGAAGACCCGTCCTTGCCCAGATCTGTGTTTTCTGCTTCCCTTCTCCTCCTGCCACTCTAGCCCCATCGATGCACTAACCTCTTCTGTCTCTGTATTTGCAAGACTCAATAATGTGGGTTGCTTTTGTGTAGTCCCCTAACTCGGCCCTGTGCGGCTTTTAACTCAAGTAGCTAACCTAAGCAGCAGCAGTAACGAGGCTGGAGAAGTTAACATTCCACAGAGAGAGAGAGCAGCGAACCTGTGCTGTGAAATATTCTGCTTCTGTATATTATGTACCTGTCAAAAGTACAAATAAAGTGGAATTGTTACTTTGAGAGAAATTGTTCTGGAGCTCAGGAAATCTCTTCTTTGTGCAAGAGCAATCTTTTGCCTTGTCAATTTCTCCTGATTCTGTCTTTCTGTTGGATATTCAAAGAGATTCTTAAGTAGCGGAGTAAAAAACAGTATGCAGGGATGCTGAGTTGCTTTTGTTTCAATTATACTTTATTTAGCTAAAAGGAGGGAATGGTTACGTGGGTGAAAAAAAAAGAAATGCTAGACTCGCAAATGCAAAGTACGACATCTTGTCTAATTCTATCTGACCATGAGGTCCTCTTCTCCTGTTCTGATCTGTAACTGCCCGGAGCCCCTAGGGGATGGGGCGGTATAAAAGTCTAAATAATAAATAAATAAATAAATAAATAATAACAAAGAAAGTCAGGTAATGTATTGTCAAAAGCTTTCATGACTGGATTCAACTGGGTGATGTGGGTTTTCCGGGCTGTGTGGCCAGCCCGGAAAAACCCACAACAAAAAGTCAGGTAACTTTGTAACCTTACATGTGTGTGCTTCTCAGCACCCAGGCAATGGTGACCAATGATTAAACCACAGGCTAGGTCATAAACTGTGACCTCAACATCTTGTTCACAAATAGGGACTTAACCGCTTAGTAGCTGGATTGGCTGGCAGACACTTGCAAATCCCTGCAGTTTCTCACTTCCTCGTCTATTTTTCACATCATTCCTCTGGAACGCCCCCCCCCCCCCCCCAATTGAACATTATTGATTTGGCCGCTTGATGGCAGCATTCCGGCGCCCTGTTTTGAAGTGTCACAGCGAATACTATATGAGCCGGAAGTATTCTCCTGAATCATCGCCCCCGTTTTGTAGTCTTTCCGCCACCACATGGTACTTGAAAGTGTTACCGCTAATGGGGTCCCGCATGCCTCCTGTACCAGAAGCGCACCCAGTATTATTCCCCCGTTGTGTAGTCTTCCCTCCACCACACGGTACCCAGAAATGTAACGGCCTAATATGGTCCCCTGTGCCACATAGACTTTCACAGAATCACCCCCCTCTTCTGTAGTCTTTCCTCCACCGCTCCGTGCTGCAAACTGCCCCAGCCAAAGACAGGCAGCGTGACACAGAATCGTTCCCTCCGCCCCCCTGTAGTTCCATTAGAAATGTAAAATCAATAAAACATTCCTCAAAATAATACAATACAAGTATTAAAATGGCCTGGGTTAAACGTGGTTCTAAATTATACCCTCCCGACCACCACAAACCCTCACGGAAAGAAATATGGGACTGGAGGGGCTCTGAAATCAGACAGGAAAGCACCCGGGTGCATGGGCAGGAGTTCCTGCTGCATCAAAGGCCCCAACAAAGACCCCTTGAGAGCAAGGGTGGGTGTTTACGTAAGATATCCTCCAGGTTGGCAAAAGAGTCCACTGGCTCAAATTCACCAACATTCCTAACATGTTGCCGCTGAATGATCTCCAGTACAGTAGATGAATTCTATCTTTTCTTTCTGGCAATCTAATGAATTCCTCTCTTACAGACCTGGAGCGATCTCTCTCGATCTCTCTCTGCCATAGAAACTGAGAGACAGAGGCTGTTTTCTTGGGAGGACTCCATGTTACCTGAGCAGACAGCACTATATTGCCACCTGCTGGCAATTTACAAACATTTAAAGCAATATGTTGAAGCGAGAGTTCCAGCCCAGGCAACGGAGCAAAAAAAAGGACATATATATTGTCTCCATCTGATACTCATTCCGTAAAATGAAAATTATTGCAACCGAGTTCACAAATCTGTATGAGGGAACGAGACCTTGTAAAACAGTTTGTGTATCAATAGCGCCTCTTGAAACAGACATTTGCTTTGTTGTTGATATTCTTTGCGTTCATTTTTTTTTAAGGGAAAGAGAAACGAGGACTTCTCGGTGGTCGACTAAGAGCTGATTGACCAAGATGCCAGGGTAGGTGGTGCTGTGCAGTTACGGATGCCCTCTTACCATCTTTTAATGATTTATTTACAAGCTTTATACTCTGCCTTTCTGCCTTTCTCAAGAGCACCAGTGCAGACAGGCATAATGAAAGGCATGTCTTAAAAACAATCTTAGAATCCTCCCAAGTAGGGAGAAAACCATCTTTCTCTGATGTATATCTTCAGCTTTGGGTATTCCAGGATACACTGCCTCTGAACCTGGACGCTCCATTGTTGTCCCATAGTTACGGTTGGACAGCCTCTGTTATGAGCAAGGCAGGCAAGCAGGCACCTAGTTGCAGGACTTTCTAGCATGGCCATAAAGCAGAGCTGTTTAGAAGCGCTGATGGGTCAACTTGAGGGTGATAGATATGGTTATGGGTTTTTAATTATCCGCCTTAATACTGCGTGTCCATGATCTTAATTTGTGATTATTTTTGCACTGTGTTTATGGTTGTTTTCTGCCTTGGGTCCTGATTGTGTCTGGAGAAAGGCAGAGTGTAGAAGTACTGGAAGTAAATATGTAATTACTGCAAACAAAGTTGAGCTGACCAAGAAGGGAACTTCAATATTTTGAGAGGGGTCCTGATGCCAAACTCCAGAAAAGAAGCAGGATAGAAGCTGGGTTTTTTTCTTTTTTTTAATTTCATCCACAGGACCAATCCACAGGAAAGGCGCTGTCCTCACCTGCAGAAAGGTAATTTGAAACACACTGAGGCGAGCGAGCGTTTACGGAGGCAAAATTCATATCCCAACTAGCCAGCCGGATTGATCAAATACACTAGACCATCTTTTGGTCTCCAGAGGGAGGGGCGGGGGGAGAATCATAGAGTTGGAAGAGGCGCCGAGGGCCATCAAGTCCAATCCCCTGCCATGTAGGAACACACAGTCAAAGCACTGACAGACGGTCATTCAGCCTCTCTTTAAAAACCTCCAAAGAAGGAGACTCCACCACACTCCAAGGGAGTGCATTCCTCTGTCGAACAGCCCTGGCTGTCAGAAAATTCTTCCTGATGTTTAGGTGGAATCTCTTTTCCTTCACCTTGAAGGAAGGAGAGGTGGAACTGGTGAGAAGGATTAATTTACTAACCAGCGTTACTGTTGTAGGGGTGCGTTAGCGAACCCAGTAGAGCTTCAGAAAATGCACAGGAATGCCTGCGCCATCTGTCCCCTCCTGGGCTCACACGTACGCACATCACGAGATCCCCCAGACGCCCGGGTCACAAGATGCCTGAATGTGGATTCGACCCAGACAGGAACGTTTCTCCCTGCACGTACGCAACCCTCCGCTGAGTCATGAATTGCGCAACTTTCTCCCGCTCTCCCGCCTTCCCAAACCCTTAATAAAGGTGCCAGGGACCCCAGCTCGGCAGACTAGCCAGATCAGCTAGATTAGCCACTGGCTTCTCTCCACCAGTTTCCTGATATCGCTGCGTCTCGTCTCTTAATTGCGTCGTCGTAACGACTTCATACTGTAATATTTTTGTTAATTGGTTTTAAAGTTTTAAATCAAGATTTATATCTTAAAGTTGTATGATGTTTTCAATTACATTGTAACCCGCCCAGAACCCTTCTGGGATGGGGCGCCATATAAATCCAGCAAATAAATAAAAAGGTTGGGGACTCCGATCTAAATAAAGGTTCTCTTTGTGCCTCTGTTTCCCTCCCCTGATGGTATTTGAGAGGTACAAGAGGCACAGGCCCTGTGATATGTAGGAGAGCATCAAGAAAGAGGTCAAGGGAGATCTGGAATGCGCATTCTGTAACCTTGGTAAGTAAATGGAAAGGCGGCTGGTCTGAGGGGGGTCGAGGGGGCAGAGATCGCTGACCTGTCCCTGCTGCTCATCTCTCCAGAGCTGTTGGTTGACCCAAAGGGGCTTTTCCTGCAATGGCCAAACTTATTCATACTTTAAAACTCATCTGAAGTTTGTGTCTTGCTGGATGACACCTGGGACCACTGAAACACTCGCTGGCCGTCAGCTTAAGATCTCCAAAACAAACACTGGGGAAAGCCATGAAATAGTGTTTGAGCAGACAACAGTTTAGATGTATCGGTTAGGAGGGGGGGTTGGACTAAGAGCATGTGACCCAATAAGTCACCCAGTAGGCTTCCACGGCAGAATGCGAATTTGAACCTGGGTCTGCCAAATCCCTAGTCCCACAGTTTAACCATGACACCATGTTGGCTATGGGCAGCAAATTCTTAGTCCTCATGGTACCCTGAGCAAACCTTTTGGGTCTTGCGCCCATGCCAGAGTTGAGAACTTGCCAATCATAGTTCACCTCAGAGGAAGCCATCTTTGAGGAAAGCTAATCTGCCGTCACTGATCTTCACATTTAGGAGTCTTGGAAAATTTACCACGAACACCTTGGGTTTAATTTTACCTTCCGTGCATCTTCACCTCGGGTTCTCTTTTTCCTCTCCCACAGTTGGCCGCATTCAGAACAAACAACTGTACTTTGCTGACTGGCTGTACAATTCCATGAAGGTAGAGTATCTGAAGACACGCCCAACACACGGTACTGTGGGAAGATCTCCTGCACAGATTCTAGCGGGCTGGTTCCTAGTCAGTGGAATTGAATGAGGGCTTTGCTGTGCCATTACGTTGTACTTTGTTTTATTTTTATTTATTTTCCACATTTTTATCCACTCAACCACTCAAAAGCAGAATACATTTGAAACAGCAAATAAAATAGTTAAAATCAATAAATACAATAAAATACAACTTAGTAGACAACAACCTACTAAAAAAGGTGCCACTCTTGCCCACGGGAGGCCGACGACGACGGGAACATAGCCCGGCTGGCTTGATGGAAATGCCTGATGGAATAGTTCTGTCTTGTTAGCCCTGCGGAATTGTTTTAGTTCCCGCAGGGCCCTGATTTCATTAGGGAGCTGATTCACGCAGGCCCAACAAAACTAAAGTCCAGCAGTTCATCAGTGAAAGATTACTGCATCTATTACGAGCTAGATTTGAGTTCAGTGGGACCTTAGAGACCAATACGATTTTGGGGTATAAAAGTTCAAGAGTCAGAATTCCCTTATGTCTGATGAAGGGAGTTTTGACTCTCAGATGCTCGTGCCCCAAAAATCTACATGGTTCTACACTGGACTTGAATCCAGCTGGTTGTGGTGGGTTTTCTGGGCTGTGTGGCCATGGTCTGGTAGATCTTGTTCCTAACATTTCACCTGCATCTGTGGCTGGCATCTTCAGAGGTGCATCACAGAGGGAAGTCTGTTACACACTGTCCAATGAGAAGGGAATGTTTAGTAGGCTACATATTGTCCATGTCCCAGGGTGGGGAACCAATCAATAAGTGTTTGGGTGGAACTTGCTAAGCAAAGGTGTGGTTGAGTGCATTGTATTGCAAGTTGGGTTGAATCCAGCTGCTTCTCTGCAGACTAATAACAGCTCCCCTCTGCACTCTTTGCAATAAGCCCATAGTGACAACTCATAATTACCTTGTAAACAACTAATATATCTCAACATCTCTTTCCTCCTTTGTGATTTCCAGCTGCTGAGTCACCAGCTAATGCTAAAACATATTCGCTTACTCTGTTGAATCCTTTAACCAAAAACAAAACAAAGCAGGTGTAGTTTTACCCGTGTCCAGATTTCGGGGTGGGTGGAAGGCTTGTTGTCATAGAATAAGCCATGCATTTTCATGCCATACTGAGTAACTGACAGAATGATCAGATGGTTTATAAATAACCAAGAGCTGTATGTTGTTTAAGTAAAAGAAGACATATTGTGCCTGTAGTGTTACATCATGGCTCAGTTAAGCAACAAGAAAAGCCCTTTAAAGGTCTGGAAAGCGATGAGGGAAATCCAGGCAGCCATTTCAGCCACAGCCTCTCTGAAGCTTCTCTCTCCTTTGGAGAAAATTAGTATTGTCTTTTCCCCAGACTAAAGGGGGCCAGATGAATTGTACACAGATCAGGGAAGATGTCTCATGGATACTCCACTTTCCTGCTGAGGCTGCCCACAGTACATATGGAAACAGGCCGCTAGACCTATGGAAATTTACGCTGGAATAAAACTGTAGTAGAGAGCCAGCATGGTGCAGTGGTTTAGAGCACGTGCACTTTAATCTGGAGAACCAAGTTTGCTTCCCCGCTCTGCCACTTGAGCTGTGGAGGCTTATCTGGTGAAGCAGATTAGCTTGTGCACTCCAACACATGCCCTTGCACTAGTCACAGTTCTTCGGAGCTCTCTCAGCTCCACCCACCTCACAGGGTGTTTGTTGCAAAGGGAAGGAAAAAGAAATTGTAAGTCCCTTTGAGTCTCCTTACAGGAGAGAAAGGGGGGGTATAAATCCAAACTCTTCTTCTAGTAACTCCTGTTCCTCTTCAGATCTGAATAAGTGCTTTTAACTTGTTCTGTCTGTTCATTAGATCCAGTCGACGTTGGCCAGGTGAAAATATACATTATGAGATGACATTTCTGAGGAGGTCTTTGGCGTTCTGCACCTGGGCCACCATCCAGCAGATAATGCACGGCAGTTCCTTTTTAGAGGGGTTTCTGGTGATTGAGAGCAAGTGTTTTGTTTCATTGACGGTTACGGCAAGGCATTGTAATAATCTTTTATGATTTATGCTTGGATTCTGGTGCTGATTGATTTTTTTAATATCTTTGATGGATGTTGTTGCATTTTAAAAGCTGTTATCATCTCATGTGCCAGAAAAGAGAAGGCATATATGTTTTTAAAAAAATCAGTAAATCAAACAGCAAGTGTATTGCAGCTCAGGATGTGAGCCTGTGCATTAGTAAACATGAGCTAGTGCTGCACAGCGGCAGCTCTTACCAATAAACAAAATGATGTCCTTTAAACCTAGTGAAGGTAGCCCTGGGTTTAAGCACAACGTTTACTCGTCTCAGTGTATTCCCACTGCACTTCATGGGAACATTACTGTTTACTAATCAGGGAAATTATACTTTTCAAAAGCCCCAGATAGCAATCTCCTCTGAAGTATGGCTGCAGCAAAGTCCGGAAACCAGAAATAGTTGCACAAACATCCCAGGTGTTTCTGCATTTCTTTGCCCAGCAACAGCCTTCTTTCTGCCTGAGCCAGGAAGAGTCGGCTAATGAAGACGTGTTTTTACACAGTACCTGGGAGCCATTTGCTAGAGCAGCCAATAAATGGGCTGTTGTTGGAAAAGCGGGGGGGGGGGGGGGGGGAGGACAGTCAAATGCAGTTGGCTGACTGGAGGCAGTTTCTCAGCCAATCTGGCCAGGAGGTACCACAAAGGAGGACCAAGGAAGCTTGTAGTCTTGCGCAAGCTGACTGTTTCCAAAACCCGCCCCCCCTCCACGAGCTCTCCCTAGCAGGGATGGAATAAAGATAGAGACCCTGCCTGTGGACTGCTCTGGGTTTTAGCCCTTCAGTGCCTTTGCACAACTCTGGTTCCACAAGAATTGAAAGGAATTCAATCCACCACAAAAAATCCAAACTTCACAGCACACCCTTTTTGTTAGGGCCAGCCAAAATATTGTGAAAAGCTCAGCAGAACTCTTCTTCAGACCAAATGTTACCACCAGTGTGTTGATCTGCATTACATTTTATTTTTGCTGCCATCAAGCCGACTTAGGGTGACCCCGTGGGGTTTGGAAGGCAAGAGGCAAGCAGAGATGGTTTGCCACTGCCTGCCTCTGCGTAGGAACCCTGGACTTCCTTGGTGGTCTCCCATCCAAGTACTAACCAGGGCTGAGCTTTTGTAGGGATTGGGCTGGCCTAGGCTAAGCTGGGCTTCAGTGCATGGGACTTGATTTCTAAGCAGTACATCATCCCGTGGCTCACTGCTTTCTCAAAAAAGGAGCAGTTCGAGCCATAGTGGGCTTTGGAGAGCCTTCCAGCGTTTTCTTCCAGAGGAGTATATTAGCTGCTAACATAAACATAAAAAGGAGTCTTGAAGCCACTTTAAAAACTGATTCCAAAAGAACTTCAAAGGGGAAATCCAATGCTGAATTATGACTCATCAGTTCATCTCACTCTCTTGCCCACACTTGAATAAGGACTTGGATTTCCTCCTCACAATCTGTGTTAATAGCTCAGTGAAAAATACTCCCTAGTTGCAGCTGACTCATGGCAACCCCATAGGGTTTTTAAGGCAAAAAAACAGACAGACAGAACAGAGGTGGTTTGCCATTGGCAGCCTCTGTGTAGCAACCCTGGACTTTCCCATCCAAGTACTAGCCAAGGCCAATCCTGCTTAGCTTGCAAGATTGGGCTAGCCCAGACCATTCAAGTCAGGACTTTAATTTTTCTGCAACAAACACAGCTACCCTTTGGGATTTATTAACCCTGGCCCCTCAATGATGCGGCTGGCCTCCACTCGGGCCAGGGCCTTTACAGCCCTGGCCCCTGCCTGGTGGAATGCTCTTCCTCCAGCTGTCTGGGCTCTGTGGGATCTCAGTGAGTTCTGCAGGGCCTGTAAAACCGAGCTGTTCCACCGGGCTTTTGGGGAGGCCGGCCGCTGATTGCCCCCCCCTTTTTTTCATAACATCACTGGACCCTGCCGTCCCCGCCCTTTTAGGGGGTTTAGCTGTGGGACACCATCTATTGTGTTTATTGTAATTAGAACGCTGTGTTTTAATGGGGTTTAGTTTTAATATGTACAGAGCCATAATTTATTTATTTCCGGTTGTTTGTTGATTTATTTTATTTTGTGCTCTGCCTATATATTCTGTGTTCACCTTTGAAGATGCCAGCCACAGATGCAGGGGAACATTAGGAACAAGATCTACCAGACCACGGCCATATAGCCCGGAAAACCCTCAACAACCAATCTCGTCAGACTTCAGAAGCTCAGCAGAACTGGCCCAGGTCAGTACTTGGACAGGAGACCACCAAGGAACTCCAGAATGGCTATGCAGAGACCAGAAATGGCAAACCATCTCTATTGGTATCTTGCCTTGAAAATCCTACGGGTAACCCAAAGTCAGCTATGACCTGATGGTACAGTCCACCATCATATAAGTGGAGTTCTGCATTTTAAAGTAATAAGAACTGCAGTAAATGCGGCAATATTGAAAGAGTCACATGAAACGAGAAACCCTAATTACAGAAAATACAGTTTAATCCTCTAAGTACAGCAAATTCCACAATAGCACCAGCAGTTCCTTACACTTTAATGCTTCAATGCCCGTGGTCTATGCTGGATCAGGTCCAAGACCAGGAAAAGTTTGGCTGACTTGACCGAGAAAGGATTATAGACAAAACAGCAAAACATGAAACCACTGAAGATTTCCCCTTCCCAGATCTTCCCCTCTCCCGCAATATTTACATTTTTATACAAATCCAAGCATTCTTTTAAAGTCATCATTACAAACAAGAAAAAGAAACAGCATTACTATAAATCACCCACTTAAAATGCATGATCGAGTCTGACCACAATTGAGAAAAAAGATATTATTTACAGAAAGTCCCATCTTTCTCTTCATTTCCATAGACCAGAGAATCTAAAATTAATGTTGCTTAATATTGGGTTTTTTTAAAAAAATCCTACCAATCAGGGTTCCTCCTCTAAGAAAGTTTACGTATAAAAATTAGGTCTCCGCTGTTATAGGTTTCCAGGGTGATAATTTTTAAAACAAGCTGAGACTTCTTTTTCAAAGCAAAAAAACAGCCCCAACAAAATATAAATAACCCATTTTCGTGTCATCCCCTCCATCCACATTCAAGGATCATAGTTCTTCAGAAAACCATCCTTTATATATATATATATATATATATGCTTTAAAATATCCGTAAAAAGCTCCAGCAGAGCAGCTGTCCTGTATCTTATAATTTTAAAAAGATTAATTTCTCAGCTCAAATGGCTGGATAGCATGCATTCACAAGGTCAGGTCTCTGGCTCTGAACCACCTCTTCAGGCCGAGGCCCTGCACATGAGAGCCACTTAGCTTTCTCCCTCCTTGGCGCCACAGCTTATGCTGTACAATCGGTTTCCCGAGAGATGTCTTTGGGTGCCTGAATAAAACAGGGGCCAAATTCATTTGCCTTCTCCACTCAATTAGGAGAGGGCTACATGGTTAGTCTCCCTGGAGCTCTCAATGCTCCCCCGACCCTCAAGGAGCCAATATAATTTTGGAGAACACTTGTCCTCCCTTTGTATTAGTTCCTGTACTCTTGCACCACTGCAATTCAAAACAGTATGGGCATACTCCTCCCCACAACAAAAAAACACATGCATAGTTGTGCATGCCCTGATCTGGATAGCCTCAGCCTAGTCTGGTCTCAGAAGCTAAGCAGGGTTGGTCCTGCCAAGTATTTGGATAGGAGACGTCCAAGGAATACCAGGATCGTGACGTGGAGGCAGGCTATGGCAAACCACCTCGCACATCTCTTGCCTTGAAAACCGCACCAGAAGTCACTGTAAGTCAGATATGACTTAACAACACACACACACAAATAATTGTGTGTCATTAATGTCAGGATAAAGCCCGCATTCCTCAGGATAGGTCTGGCCTTACATTAGATGTTAACAAAAAATCCACCTCCTTCAACCTTTCCTCCCCACAAGAGAGTAACAAACCACAGAAAGAAGCGAAGTCTTGATGATAAAACCCCCCAAGCCCACCACTATTCTTTGAAAACAAAAAGCCATGTAAATTAGCACAATAAAACAAATAAAAGCCTCTTGCATACAAATGAACTTCCCAGTAAGCTGTTAACAGAGATGCTAACTCTCTAGCAATCCAGACGACAATATTGTTTGGTTTAATGCAACCCTCCCACGCACCACAGAACCCCAAAGCATTTTAGAAATGCTCTTGCATTCTGGCCTGATGCTTCATGCATAAGGAGAGTCAAGATTTTTTTAAAAATTTTTTAACGCAAGGAAAACATTAAAAAGGGCTTTCAGTTCTGTATGCCTTGGATATATCGGAAGGGAACGCAGTGTGGTATAACCCAATCTTGTCAGATCTTGGAAGCTAAGCAAGGCTGGCACTTGGATTTCAAACCACTTCTGCTTCTCACTTGGCTTGAAAGCCCTCGCTGGGGTTGCCATAAGTCAGTTGTGTCTTGACGGCCCTTGCGTACATATGCTCAGAACAAAGAGAGAGCGAGAGCGCGCAACAGAAATCTCCTGTTCCCAAAACAATCCCTGTTTCCTGTATGGCAGCAATCATCAAACCATTTCTGAAATATGTCCATGTTGAGAGTGTCTTGGGGTTAGGAGCCAGGAGGGGTGGCAATAATGGGAAGCATCCCCTGTTGCTGGACAGCAACAAGAGAACTGCGTTATCAAAAACCCAGCATTCAAGCATGCGATTGAGTCTCCGCGCACAGCAGGTTATGTCTGTTACAATGGCAATCAAAGTTTGGATCAGGAAAGGTTCCAATAGAGCTGGTCAGGATCTTAGCTCAAAGGCTCCTTTGTGGTGGGATGAATTTCGGCATTGTGTTTAGGGGGAGGTGATCATTCCTGGCTTCTCGGGCTTCTTGCCCTTCGATAAAGCAGCGGCTTGCTTCAGGAGCTCCCTGTTCTTGGCCTGTTGAAAACAGAGGGAGGACAAAGGAAAGAGAGTGTGTTTTAAATGCAGCGGGGATGCAATTATTCAGGGTGGGCAATGGCACGAAATTCAGGGTAGGGCCCCGAGGAACACAAGCAAGGCAGCAAACAGCGCAAGAAAAACAGTTAAAAATTCTACACTTAAAAGCACTGTCCAACAACAGGCATGAATCGTGCAAACCTATTTAATTTGCAATGTTCTAAAAATCAGCACTGTATAATTTTATTCCAATATTTGCTGCTGCACCTAGAGCAGGCAGCTGCCAATCTACAGAATCTAGTTCTGTCTTTATTTTTAAATCCAAGATGCTGCACAGACCCGTCACCACATCCCACCCATTAAAGAATGTATTTTTTCTTAGCAGAAAGTTGTTAAATTGTGCCTGGACTATCTGGGACAATTTAACAACTTGACTCAATTTTCTAAGAGCCAGGGGCTCTCCCAAAATGGAAGATCTAAAGCTGTAGTTTAGATAGACAGGAAGCTACAGGGATGAACGTTATAGAGTTCTGAACAAAAACTAGAAGATGCACAGGGACATCACAGGACACAGACAGGTCGCTTGTGGAATGGGTGCAACAAGTACAGTGGTGAATCAGCTCCACGAAGCCACAACAGTGAACCCAAAGTTACCTGCAATTGTTCTGTGACTTCCTTGTGAGTCTTTTCCATTTGGTTCATTTTAACCCGCATCTGGGATTCCTGATACTGCAGATCAGCCTTCAGCTCAGTTATCTGTAGCAAAAAATGAACAAATGGGTTGGGCTCGGAAGAGAACGAGCAAGTTTATATTGCTCTATACTGGAGAGAGCACATTGCAACAAGGGCAGCCCTGCAGAAACTGAAATTGTTGAAGTCAGCCAACCAAGACAAATACAAGACTCACTGGAAATGACAATAACGCCAGGAAAAGTAGGAAAGAGGAAGATTCAACGTGAGATGAGTTGATTCAGTAAAGAAAGCCACAGCCTCCAGTTTGCAAGAACTGGGCGTGGCTGTTAACCTTAGGATGTTTTGGAGGTCATTAATACATAGGGTCACAGTAAGTCAGAGGAGATTTGATGGCAAATAACATACAGACGTGCGCACACAATACCCAAGATGTCACGAGCTAATGACTCCAACTGATAAAAAACATAAAAGGGGTGAAACTGTCAGGTGTGTGAAACACATTGGGAACAACATGGACCAGGCTTAATTCAGTCAAACTAACGTTTGTTTGTGAGAGGTACAGATTTCGTAAATCACCAGGCTCACATATGTCCTTGTTCCTTTCCCTTGCACAGCATGCCAAGACTGAAGACAGAAACCTTTGACAAACTCTTATTTAGATGTGGACACCTTTAGCAAACTGAGGTTTATTTCCTCAAATTTCAAACCCTAATTTCTTAATGCACCTGCACTGGGACATCACAACATATTGCCATTAGTTGAGGGTTTCCATTGTCAGTCTCAGGGCCCTGCTCAGGGGGAAGGAATGCAGGAGCCCAAGCATTAACTGGGTTTGTGTCTGTCATACATCAGCTTTGGTTTGTCCATAATGTCTGAGTGAGAAATGTAGAAAGAAACCTCACTTATAGTTAATATACACGTCTTTCTTTATGCTTTATAAGGACACAGATATATAACAGGGTCCCACAAATGCACTTGGAGGCCTCCCGATTTGATGAGAATAAACTTGAGTTTGATACCAAGAACCACCATCCTGCTTTCTTTCACAGAGCTTCTGAAGAGAGCAGAATACATTCTGCCTGCACACTGGTCATCAGCGGCATCAAGCTTATGCCAAGCAAAGCTCCATTCTTCAAGCAGCAACATTAAGCACAAATTTCCCGATGAAGACGTCGGCGGGGCATCTTTTAAAACAAACTGGCCTGCAGCCCTGCAAAGACAGGCCGAAGGATATTACCTTCTTCTCTTTCTCCAGGATCATTTGGTCCTTTTGGTGTAGCATCTTCTTTAGGCTGGCTACTTCTTCCTTCAGCTGGGCTATGATCACAAAATGGTCTGTGCCAGGAGAATCCAACGCGAGGTCTGGAGAAAAACTGCAAGAGACAAGGAGGAGGGCATCTTGTTACACACGGCTCTATTTGATTCAGATCTTCTGCTGCACATTTGCTCCATGGGGCACCACGAGCAGCCTGTTTCTCAGGGTCATAGTCAGGAAGAAAACAATCATTCACAAGATAAAACCTACAAGGGGAAGGCTGTACTTCTGTTTTGAATTCACTTTTTTCACCTGCTTGCAATTAGTCAGAGCTGAACCACAATTAAACTGGCAAGCCAAACCAGATCCTAAATAATTCGCATTTCTGCAGTCCCCAAGTGTGCTTTTATCACTCCTCCCACAGTGCAAACAGCAGCTCCAAGAGGCAAAGCAGTCAGGCAAATGCAGTCCCCATCAGAACTGATGCTTCTGATTGGTCTATGTATCAAAAAAGAGATTTCTGGAAGACCCAATCATTGATCACCCAGTGCTTCCTTTGGCTTGGCCATTTCCAAGGAAAGCCTTTATTTATTTGGCTATATCCTGTAATATGACAGAACATTCCTGAATCATAAATCTTATATAGATGCCTGAGTATTAAGGTATTCCTCGGAGGCCCTGGTCAGTAACCCCACTGACTGAAGTGCAGTTGGTGGTTATCTGGGACACAACTTTCTCAGTAGTGGTACCAAAATTTCACCTTGGTTCCTCCTGACTCGTGTTTAAGCACCCAGATAAGGCAATTCGATCCAAAACAGCCTTTCTGATGCTCCAAAAGCTGCCAGGATCTTCAATTCTGCTACTTTAGCCTGAGTTTGATTTTGATCAAGATACTATTAGCTTGATTGTTCTCTTTTGACAACCCGAAACAGCAGCACTTGTATTGGTGCATTGTGATCATTATATACCACTGCATTAAATTATTATTAAACCACTGTTAATGAATGGCCAAAGAATTCCTGACAAGGAATTAGTTTCACATCTCTTAGCCAACCAGCATCCTCTAACAACAGTGATGGTAGCCAAATTCCTCCTAATTACTATGAGGCAAGCTAAGCAAAGGAGTGCAATAGCCAACTTCAATGAGTAGAAATGGGAGTGTATCATGTTTGGTAAAATTATTTTGTAGATATCTTATGCCAACAAAGATTGATCAATTGGTTATTTTTCTCTCTCAACCCATCCCACCTTTATTCCCAGCAGTTCAGGGTGGCTTCCCCTCCAATCTTACCCTCACAAAATCCCTGTGAGAAAAGCTAAACTGAGAAAGTATTACTGGCCCAGGTCTCCTATTGAGCTTCTCAGCTGAGGATTTGGCCCTGGCTCTCTCCAGTCTTGCCCCAACTGCTATACCACCCTACCCTGCCTTAGTTCCAGATAATTCAAAGCAATTTCTTTTAAGTTTTGCAGTCTCTTTGATCTTTGTCAAAGTGGGTAATTCAAGAAGCCAGAGGTAGCACTTACTGTATAAGGCCAAACGCCCTCACACTCAATCACACAGAGTGTAAAACACGGTAATTCAATTGGCAGGATATAAATGCTAATAAAATAATAATATATATTTAAAAATAATAATACTAAAACAACAATAATCCTAGAAAAAAATCTTGTTGGGAACAGAGGAATTGGAAGAATTCAGAGGAATTGGAAGAGGAATTGGAAGAATTCAGAGCCCTTCGGGGGTAGAGCGGTATAAAAAACCCATAAATAAATAAATAAATAAATAAATAAGAACCCAGGGCTTGCTGTGAAAGCACATGGGACAACTATGTTGTCTTAAGCTAACTTGGACAGGATAATGGAAACAAAATGTAGGTGGTTCTCAACTGCCCAAGAGGAAGTTGCAAGTATAATAAAGAGAAGGATAAAAGATGCTGCCATAGCAGCTCTGTCATAACTAAGAAAGTACCAGAGAACTGGAAGGAAAAAAAATTATACATGCAGGATAGTATAGTCGTTCTATCCAAAAAAGGCTCAAGTTTTTCAGTGCCTTACACTGTATGAAAATCGAATAAAAATGGCAAATCTGTGGCACTTAGCCCTGAGTAGATTAGCCAAAATACATGGCACAACTGTTAGAAAATGCTGGCACTGTGAAATGGAAAATGTGTGGGGTTTTTTTGATGCATGGTGAATTTGTCCCAAAGCTGTTAAATATTGGCACATGGTGGTGGATACAATTACAGTTGGAAGAGGGCTTAAACTTTCCTTCGCTCCAAAGCCTGTCAGCAAGAACTGCGTCTAAGCACTCTGAGCTGCCTGTGCCCATCTAAAACATTATGCAGAGCATTTCAAACGTTCGAGGCGCTTCAGAAATCACAGCCACATAAAGAAGGTTGGTCTTGCTAGCCCTAGAAAGCCAGCCAAGGATGAGAGAGGGCAGTTTGTCTACAGTCAACCTTGCAACAAGGGACACCTGGCTTGTGGCTCACACAACCCACCATTAGGAACAGCTTTAAATGGGAATAAATGGCCAGGAGCTGTTCAACAGGTTGTGCATTCCATGACAGGCACGTCAATGCATATACGAGAGCCAGCATGGTGTAGTGGTTAAGAGCAGGTGCACTCTAATCTGGGGAACTGGGCTTGAATCCCTGCTCTGCCACTTGAGCTGTGGAGGCTTATTTGGGACACTAGATTAGCCTGTGCACTCCAGCACACACCAGCTGGGTGACCTTGGGCTAGTCACAGCTTTTCAGAGCTCTCTCAGCCTCACCCACCTCACAGGGTGGGGAGGGGGAGGGGAAGGGAAAAGAGTGTGTAAGTCCCTTTAAGTTTCCTACAGGAGAGGAAGGGGGATATACATCTAAACTCTTCTTCTCCTCTACAGGAGCCATCAAGAAGCAACCCAAATGCACAGCTGAAAGGCATTGCCTTCAGACAGGAGAAGGGCTTGCCAGACTTAAACTGGCCCCAACTCCATTTGCTTATTTAGACAATTCCCTGGATCTTGCATCTAAGAAAATGGTGCTATTCACATAAAATGAATATTTAGTATTTTGGTAAGATACTTTTTGTCTCCATGCATCTCCTGCACTCTGGCGTGGGGCAGGTTGCTTGCCAGAGCAAAGCCTTGGCCAGGAGTATAGAAAAGGCATGGGGGAGAAAAATCTTTGTTGTAGGGTGAATGGCCCCGTCATGTTTTGCATTCATGGATTCCAAGACTCAGTCCCTGATGTCACCTGTTAAATGATTTCTGGGAACTAGCGTTGGGAAAGACGCATCTCTGCCCAACAACCCAGAGAGTATCCACTTGAGCAAACCATGACGCTATCAAGTCACAGACATGGCAACCCCATACAGTTTTCATGACAAGAGTTGTTCTGAGGTGGTTGGCCATTGGCTGCTTCTGTGTAAATATCCAAAGTTTCCTTGGGTCTCCCATCCAAGTCCTAACCAGGGCCAACCCAGCTTAGCTTTCAGGATCTGAAAATACTGAGCTAGCCTGGGCCAACCAGGCAACAACACAGCAAATCATGCTGAGACATATGCACCAAAAGACCTGATTGAATACATACACAATGATTTCTGGTGAGAATATGGTGTTGCTGCCGAGGGCTAGGGTAGATTTGATGTGAAATTAGAGAAGGCATGCTAATGTTTTGGAAAATCTCTGTTTTTTTAAAAACGGAGTGAATGAATTGGCAAGATAACTCTTATCAGCCTGAGGTTTTGTGTTCTGGAGTTTAGGCTACTGTGGGTGTGTCCCCACCTCCGCAAATCTTCTATTTTCTAACAAGTATTTTAAGTCTCTGGGTTAGACAGCCTTTGATTGCTTGGCTCTGCCTTTTACAGGGCAGTATGTACCTCTACACATCTCCCAGCTCCCTAGGGGCATCATGTTTTATTTCACAAAGAAAAAAAACCCTATCCCATGGAATCTATGCCATTGGTCCCACAAGTACATAATGCCCTCAATACCAACACTTACTTTGTACGACAAAAAAAAGGGAGCCTTGTTCATGGGTTGCCCAAAGCACGCAGCCTCTGAATTTGGCAACTTGAATGTAAGATCCCACACTCCCACATCTAGATTCAAAATTATCAGAGCAATTGCTGAATGGTTCCCAAAGGCCAATGCAAATCCAAGGGGAACCACAACATTGCAAGACATCGTACAAACCTAGGTGAAACGTGGCAGCTAACACCAAACCTGGGATCTTTTCACACAGATGTTTTCCCTTGATTTGGGCACCAAACTGTGGCAATCCCCTACCGCCAAGCTTTCTTCCACCTGTGTTTTCCATCTGCTGTCATTCTATGGGTTCCTTGTCATTTTGGAGGCCTATCTCAACTTGGAAAGAGGGTTTAAGAAATCACAGAAAGAAAACAAATGAAAACATGGGCAAGAAGAAGCTCAGAGAACACTGTTCCAGATGGACACTTCATTTTCAGGCCCACCTGAGATCACCAAAGGCTTCTTTGAGGATTATGCAAGAGGAATTTACTAGCCTTCACCTCACCTCTGTAGCAGGCAGATTGGAAACCCACTGTCTTGACACAAAGTTTTAGAAGGCTCTACACTAGCCTTATGATTTGAATTTATTGTGCAAGCCAACTTGAAGGCAGAATATCAGTAGTTTAAAATAATAGATAAAAAGACACAGTAAAACTAAGGCTGGAAGCAGTGCCTTTCTGGATGGTTAAGGCATTTGCAAACAAGTTCAAAAAGGGCAACTTATCACATGGTAAACTAAAACGGGAGGGGGTGTGGAGAAATCTGAGGCGTAGCCTGCATTAAGGCCCTGCTCACAGTACCAACCTGGGCAGTGGCAAAACTACCTCAAAAGTTTTAAATCACTCCCACTACAGCTACATTCCAAAGTGATTTGTTTGGTCCCAGAATGAGCCATGGAAGCTGCTGGCCTTGAGCAATCCCTTCCCCTCTTTGCTTGCTGCACCAAAGGCTTATGAGTTTAGAGCTACACTCAGAAAACTGTTTGTTTCTTGACTGCAGACATGAATCCCAAACTACTGTTGAATCTCAGCTTGGAATCTTGATTTGTGGCTGAGGAATTAAGTGCAGCTTTGGAGCGCCTGATTCGGACATCATGGCAAACTTCAGTCTGTTCTAAACCAGGAAGCGTTCAATGGGAGCACACAGAGAGAGGGAAAGGGGCTGAAGACCTCCAGGTGTTGAACAAAGCCTATATGGGGCAAAGCCATCGCAGTATCGTGGCAGCAGGGCAAGCAGGCAATAAAACCTGCTAAGAGGAGATGACAGGAAAGAGAATAAAAGGGTTTCGTAAATGCCATGCTACAAGGGATACCTGTGTAATGTCCCCTGGTTACCTTAGACCAGTGGTTCTCAACTTGGGGATCAGGACCCCTTTGGGGGTCAAACGACCCTTTCACAGGGGTCGCCTAAGACTCTCTGCATCAGTGTTCTCCATCTGTAAAATGGATAAATGTTAGAGTTGGGGGTCACCACAACATGAAGAACTGTATTAAAGGGTCGCGGCGTTAGGAAGGTTGAGAACCACTGCCTTAGACGGAAAGGCCTAGGGCACTTTTGCACATGCAGAATAAACCACTTTCCATCCACTCTCACAACTGTTTGCAAGTGGATTTTGCTATTTTGCACAGTAAAATCCAGCTGCAAAATGCATTGAAAGTGACTTATTCTGCATGTGCGTAAGTGCCCTTAGCTAGCATGAGGATCCTTCTGTACTGGGGTACCATTAAATGGAAAGCATACTGAGAGATAGTGTTAGGAGGAACCTGGCCATGCGTAGCTACTGAGCAAACCCATTGTGCTCTCTCCTGAGTACCGCTAAAATCAAGAGATATCACCCTAATTTCATTCAGTGCAAACACCTTATTTGAATTGAAGCCAGGTGACTGCAACCTGCTTGCAACAATCCTTTTCCAAGAGGATTAGGATTGATCTTCCCCAATGAGGCTTATTAGCCCAATATAATATTTAAACTCTGGCATCACAGTAACTTATTTCTACTCCAGTGTTTTCATGTCCAGCCAAGGGCAACCGATTCACGTCAGGTCGTTGTAACATGGAGGTCAACCGGAGAGCCAAAAACAAGGCTAATGAGCAACTGGCAACGAATGAAGACCCACTTAGAAGTTGTGGCCTGCAATCTTAGCGTGATGACTTCTTATAAGAAGATCCATCGGTATGGACTGGTTCCAGGAAAGGAGAGAGACACACAAAAATACTCCCAAGGTCGGGAAAAGCAAGAGGGGGAGAAAATGATAGGTGGTCTCACTTCGCGATGTCAGTGCCTCGAGAAACAGGACAATCATGGGCAACGAGACTCTGTTGGGAAGCGGCCCACTGCGCCAACACGGACGGGGCACTCTGGATAGGGGGGCAAAGCATCTCGGGAGAGGAAGGAACGCTGAGAATCAGAGAGGAAAGGGAGGAATGAAAATATGCATGTCAAAGAGGCTTATGTCTGAATATATATTCCCCCCAACTTTGCCTAGTAAGTCAAAGGGAAGTCTATTCTATTCCATTTACTGTTGTTGCCTAATGTAAAGGGGGGGGGGGTGTAGACCACACATTCAGGCACACAGAAGCAGCTGAACAAAAGTGATAGCCTTCAGAAACAGCTGCTGCCTCCCTGCTGCAGAAGTAGAGAGGGGTGTGGAGAAGAGATCTGACACATTGTCCCTTTACAGCAGCCTTCTTTTACCATATCCTGTCGCACGCTGCCTAGTCGAAGCCTGCTCTAAGGTAGAAAGCATTTCTCCATGCTCCCACCCCTCACCGTACTACAGTGGATCCCTTTCAGGTCACATTCTGGGCCTTCTCTGGCTGAGCTGCTCTCTTTCCCAAACTTGTTTTAGTACAATCTTTTCTGACAGATCATACCCAAAGTGAGTTTGGGGGAAAGCGTGGGTGGAAAGGTGCAAGCTTCTGTAGCTCTCTGTCCATACCTGGGGCCATTCCCATGTGCATGCTGACAGCCTTTTTTCAATCAATAGTAGATACATGCCTAAAGTGATACTACTCTACAGTAATATGGCCACTATTGTTAAAAAAAACTCAGAAGGCAAAAAGGACTCAGGCAGCAACTGGAGAGCAGAGGGGGAGATGGGAAGAAAAGGGACACCAAAAGGAATCTCCCCACACAGAAGCTCTGTTGCCGCTGCAATTGGCTCTGCATTCATAGCAACATTGCGAACAGAATGGGGAATAATCCCTGTGCGGAAGGAAGTCAATGACGGTAGCCTGGAATATACCGCTGCACTCAACCATAATAAAATACAGCACATAGTTAAAGGTTCTCCCCAGTGGCAAGACAAGCTTTCAAGAGACCTCACACTTCTGAGAACAAACTGCATCCAAGTGCTCTGACTGGCGCCGATTACAGGTAATTTAAAATAAAGGTTCATCGGACCAGCCCACCAACATTTCTAAAATGTAACTGGCTCACCTGTCCCCGTTGGCTGATATGGCATCAAACATAGGCTTCTTCTTTGGGATTTCATTCTGAATTGATGATGTAGACAATGTTTTCTGACTGAAAAAAGGACAAAGATGACAATGACCTTGGTAATAATTCAGAAGCTCAGCAATTCCTAGCCAGTGTGCTACTGCCTTGTTTCAACAACTGCATCAAAATCGTTAAGACAATTCCCTGCCGCTTAAGAAAATTTAATGCAAAAATATCCTGTAGATTTACACATTGCATCATTTTTAACAAAATTGCCTATGTCTCACTGCTGCACTTAGAGAGAAAGAGCTAACCAAACTCAAATAATTTTTGGTGGCTATGTAATTAGGAAAAAAGGTATAGGCATTCATGTGGGTTTTCCAGAAAAATTAGAATCAGAAAACTTTCTGGAAAAAAATATCCAATGTCCCGAATAGAGTGTGATCTGATTTAGCATGTTTATTTTGACTTTTATTTAGTAAACCAATTTGAAAAGTACCTCATTTTAATACCCAATGGTTATGAATAATTGAACTGAAATGTTTGGCTCAAACGTTAGATGCAAAGAAATTCAAAATTTAAAGGAAAAATCACTCACTGGAAATTGTTGCAATACCAGTTTTAGCATATCCAAAGAACAGTGCGTGATATGCTCTGGATATAGTTCTTCACCAATCTGTTTCAAGAGAATGTAGCTCCCCAGAAGTCACTGTGATGCACCTTGTCACTTGCACAACTTATTAGTTACAAATCACACTGTTGATTAAAATATACCACCCCACATGTGAAAAGAAACATATAAATAAATAAATTGTGGCTTTATTCTCCTACTGCCAATTTACAAATCATACAACTCCCACTGAACTGATGAATGTAGGAAGACACTCAAGACTATGCTAGAAATCGCTGGGTTTCACATTCATGCAATTGGAATCCGAAACACCGACAAATTAACTACTGAAAAAACAAACCCATTTTTCCTACTGCACTGTCCAGCTTTCTTCTCTTACAAAAGGAAGCAGACAGTTAACAGATAAGTAGTTAACAGAAAGCCTTTATTGGCATATTAGGAAGCAGACAGCAAAACAGGGACAGTGAGAAGCAATTACCTGTTATAGTGGCCACTGCTGCTGAGTCTACCATACTGTTCCTTCTCTTGCAAGCTTGCTCGGGAAGAGCTGCTCAGATGTTTACGTTGCTCTTTGGTTTTCTGTAACACTCGTTTATAGGACAGCGTGCAAAGCCAACAGAGAAGCTTCCCATCCACCTGAAAGACAGGAAAGGAACAGACCTGGTCGGCAATTATCTACCAAAGAATGCACACACTGGAGCGCAACCTTCACAGTGAACTATTTATCTACTCTGCATCATGTGTAGAAAGGCATATCTGCTCTAAATCATGCTGCCTGTAGAGGCACTATCTGTATTCCAGACTTCGACTTATTCAGTTCAAAGGTTACTTCTCACTCAGGCAAGGGGTCGTGGCATGCTTGGCATGCAGAAAATCCCTTGTTCAATCCCTGGCACCTCCACTTAAAAATGTTAAAGCAGGAATTGATATGAAGGACTTACACTGAGACCCTGGAGGGTCACTGCCAGTCAGAGTACACAACACTGATCTTGAGAAACCAATCTTGTGATTAAATATAAGGAAGCTTTGTATGTTCACTTGACACCAGAAAGACATCCAATTTTAGAGTAACAGCCAAACCAGAGGTATACCAGGAGTTTTGTATCTGCAGCGATCAGTGACTTTCAAAAATTGAATTATCAAGTATGGGGGTACCTGATTTGCATCAGGACTGTGGCAGGAAGAGGCATCGTTTGTCTAATCTTCTATTTCTATGTAAAGTCCACTCAGTCTGCTTCATGCCTCTTTCTTGCCCCTGAACAGTGAAAACACCCTCCCTACCCCTAAGTCATGAAGCCTCAAGAAACATCAGTGGGTGAATTTAAATACCGTACCCAGCAAATCACAAATAATATGGATTGTAGTTCATCAGATGCCTGCAAACCTCTAGCTTGAAATCTCAGTTTCAGGCTAACTAAACCAATGCTTCTGAAATGTATGTTCAACAAAGAGTGATCACCAAGTCCAGTTCTGTTGCATACATGCATGCCTGAAGGCTGTGTGACTATCACCTTTTGATACGGAGAAACTGCAGAGGGGTCAGCTTCTTCAGTTTGGGTACTGAAATGTACAGAGACTCACTTTTTTCCTGTCATCTTTCCTGTCAAAGGCACACTGTTGTTTGCACTGTTCACAGGAATGTGGGGGTCCGTATTTCTTCTCAGAGTTCGTACAACGCTGGCACTTGTTACCGATAAATGCAGCAATTATGTTGCAATACTGGCAAGGTTTTGGCTTTAAAAAAAAGATGGACACAGCAGAGATTAGAAATGTTCAGTCCTACAGGCACTCTTCAAACTCTCCCAAGGTTAGATTAGAGAAGTAACAAAAAAAAACTACAAGAAATAATTATCTGGAAACATCACATACATTTAATTTTGCATATCTTTTTTATCCCACCCTTCCTGCAAGGAACTCAGGGCAGCATCTGTGGTTCTCTACTTGTCGTTGCCCTCACAGCAGCCCTTTGAGGATATGATTGTGTCTCTGTGGTCTTAATCCAAATATGCTAACCACTTTCCCACATTGTCAGGAGGAGGAAGAAGAAGAAAAAGGAAAAAAAGAAAAAGAAGAGGAGGAGCAGTTTGGATTCATACCCCCCTTTTCGTTCCTGCAAGGAGACTCAAGACGGCTTACAAACTCCTTTCCCTTCCTCTCCCCACAACAGACGCCTTGTGAGGCAGGTGGGGCTGAGAGAGTTCTGAACAAACTGTGACTAGCCCAAGGTCACCCAGCAGGAATTGAACCTTTTTTCTCAATTATTTATTTGATTTTTACCCTGCTTTCCCCTTCTGCAGTGAACACACTGCTATCCTCATCTATAGGCATGGCAGAATAGCTCCATCTTACAGGGCCTGCAGAATTGAGATAAGTACCACAGGGCCCTGGTCTCATTTGACAGAGTATTCCACTACAGGAATTAAATCAGTCTCCATGGCAGAAGGGAACAAGATAATGAAAACTTTGGCACCTACCGTCCCATAAAGTTTCACATTCTGAGCACATTTCTTGCATATTGTGTTGGTTTTGCTAGCGGAACAAGAAATAATTACATTACAAGATGGAAATACAACACGTTACTACCTGCACATACACATTATGGAACAATTCATTGATTTGTATTGTCGAAGGCTTTCACGGCCGGAATCACTTGGGTGCTGTGTGGTTTCCGGGCTGTATGGCCGTGTTCTAGCAGCATTCTCTCCTGACGTTTCGCCTGCATCTGTGGCTGGCATCTTCAGAGGATCCTCTGAAGATGCCAGCCACAGATGCAGGCGAAACGTCAGGAGAGAATGCTGCTAGAACACGGCCATACAGCCCGGAAACCACACAGCACCCAAATTCATTGATTATTTTTAGTTTCCCTTGTATGATTCATTATGCTTGAAGACCAGCTGGATTGTTTTTAATTGCGCAACCTGCCCTGAGTCTCAGTGAGAAAGGCAGATGATGAATTAAGTAAGTAAACAAATAAAAGCTGACTGAATAACTTTGCAAAGGAACATCATACCGTTACTGCTAAAATACTGTTAACATTAAAACAAACACTTGGAGGCAGTAAAACATGTCAACAAGCGAAGGCAGATTAAAAAGCTTTTGCCTGGAAAGCTACTGGGAATGAAAGACCCCTGTACAGGACATCTTCAAGAACATGGTTGCGATTTTCCTGACAATCTAGCTGTGGAGCGGAAAAATAAGACATCCCCTGAAAATAAGACATAGCGTGCCTTGGGGAGCAAAAATTAATATAAGACAATGTCCCATGTTCGGGGAAACACGGTAGCATTTACACAATAAGCATTTACCTTTCCTGCTGGAATTCAGTTCTACAGTAAGTACATTTTACCATAGGATGGGCAATTCGACACTCCTGAAAGAGAAAAGATGGAAAGGTTATATATAGGGTTTAGTTTTAAAAGAAACACAAATATTCAGCCTTCGCACCTGTTTCATCTCATAAAGAAGGAAATACTTCTGCCTAGGACTGAAAACAGAACAAGACCATAAAGACAAAGGTGAATACAACTGTCATTTCAGATACCCAGCTGAGCAAAAATACAACAATATAGAAAACTTTCCCCTAGCTTCACAGAACAAGTGCCACCCACTGCACAACCTTATACACCACTATGGCCTCCCCCCATTTGGTCTTTTTTTGTGGCTCATTCACACATTACCCCAGTGGTGTACACGTGAAGCACGGATTCTGTAATGCTGACACCAATTACAATCACACAAATTCATAAGGAAGTCGCACACCTTTTCACAAATTGCATGGTTGATCCCAAGCATAACAATTTGTTGAGAAACAAGAATGGACATTCCTCAGGTACAGACACAACAACTTACAGTCCTTGAAGTCACAGTGTAATGATACTTTACAGCAACCAGCATCTCAATTAATCTCTTCAGTGCAACACACCACCTAGTTAAGAGACCCCATTTTTAAACAATTTCTCTAATCAGCTTTCCCAAACTACAGCTCCAGTTCCTCCACTTGTAATAAGCTTTTCTTGCCCAAAAGAAACCATCATCATTTCCTTCAAAGCGTTCCCCCCTCACTTGTTCAAACCAAAGTAACAACTCCACTTTAAAACAGTCAGAATAAACATTGCCAATGCCTGTCCACACATATATAGACACACTGACAGGGATAACTAAATTCATCTTTCTTCAACAAAGACTGAATTAGGAGAATCAACTGATTCTGCCAAGAAAAGCACAAGAACCTAATGAGTTTCCAAATGCCCCATTGTCTAATCTACAGCTCAATCCACTCCATGTTTATTCAGATGTCAGCATGTCAAGTTCAGTGGGGTTTATACCCCTCCTCCCTCCACACAAGCAACTGTGCACAAACTTGCAGTTCACAGCCACATTTACACAGTGTTGCTGTGCAAGTGGGCAATCCAGGAACAATGAGCAATAGCACCATATCCAGAGGCATACAAATACAGCTCTACTTTCTCTCCACAGTCTTCTTTCCACCAATCCTGCAAGTCTTCCTAATAAATAATTATAAATTAATTCCAGTTTGTATCCTTTTCTTAGCAGCCACAGAACCCTTCCTGTCCCAATAATAATAAAAAGTATTGCATAACAGCATTTATCCTAGTAAAAACAATCTCTGGTTCAGGAAAGCTGGCTTTAACAAATATGGTAGCGTTTAAGATGCCCCAAGCCTTTTTGGGGAGTACACATTACACCATTTATACTCCACCTTTCTTACTGAGATCCAAATCAAATTACAAAATTTTAAAGAGTAAAAATCAGACAGCAAGGACATCTGAAAAGCAAACAATACAGCAGGTCTAGAATGACAGGAATTCACACACACATTATTCTCTCCCTTCCCCAAACATTATATTTATTTGTTTGATATTACCTAGCTCCCCCCCACCGCAGCTGGAAGCCAAAAGGGCTTTTTTCTTCTTATAACAACCACCCTATGGATTAGATTATGCGGAGAAACTGCGACTGACCCAAAGTCACCTGATGAGTTCCCAAGGCAGAGCGGGGATTTGAACCTGGGTCTCTCACATCCTAGCCTTACACACTAACCACGCTTTCCCTCACAACAGTCGTAAAAGGTGGGGCAGGTTGCACACACATTATTCCTCCCATCCTCACAACAGCCCCACGAAGTAGGCCAGTACATTCACACACAGACTCCACATTGGCGGGACGGGGACGAGGAGAAGCTGAAAAAAAACTAGGACTAAGGTCACCCTCAAGAAAATGGCTAAACGAAAACTCCAATGCAAAGGGGCAGAGGACAAGGGATTCCTGGTCCATGGGTCCCTCTCTTCCACCGCCTCCCCAATTACTGCCGGCCCTGACCTTGCAGAGCTGCTGGCCTTGGCTGAGAGCCTCGAACGGGAAGCGCTGGTGGCACTTCGTACAAGCATAAAGCGCCGCCATCGCGCCACCTTCCCTGACAGGCGAAGCCCGCGCCCAACCCGACTGTGCGCCCCCGCCTCCCTCCCTCCTCCATTGGCCGAGGGCGACGCCACTCAGAGGAGCAGAGGCGGGGCTATTGGCCGTACCGGGAGACCCATTGATGCTCTGGAGACGTCACTCAGGAGTTTGAGGCGGGGCCGGACCGGGTGTTGTGGGAAGAAGTCGGAGGGGAGGGGAGGGGAGGGGAGGGAGGAAGACCCGGCGCTGACGTCACCGAGAGGGCTTCTGTCTGGGGTTGAGTAAGGAGCTTTCCTAAGGCTACCCTCGGCGCCGTCTGTCCTCGCGAGAAGAGAAAGCTGAACCATAGAGAGAAGAAACAGACGGGAAAGCGTGGACAAATATCCTTTTTTAAAAAATATAGCGCCACCTAGAAAACAAAAGGAATGACCGCTGCGGAATTGCACAATTTTCTGGTTGACAATGAAGGATTAAAATTGTCATAAGATTTTCTGTTATTTGGTTCAGTCATCGGACAAAAGGCAACCAAGAAATTAGAAATAGATTGAAGCATGGAAAGGCAGAACATCCTTAAGGATAAAGGAGTGTTGCTGGAGTCCAAAATCAAGGTGATTCATACAATGGTGTCCTCCATTACTGTGTATGGATTGGATATGAAAGTTGGATAGTCAAGCAAGCTGACTGGAAGAAAGTGGATTTATTTGAAATGTGGTGGTAGAGGAAAGGTTTGCAGATACCATGGACTGCCAAAAATGACAAATAAGTGGGTTCTAGATCAGGTCATGCCTGAACCTCTCCCTCGGAGCTAAAATGACCAAACTGAGGCTATTGTATTTTGGGCATACCAGGCAAAGACAAGACTCACTGGAAATGGCAATAATGCTAGGAAAAGTGGAAGGCAGTAGGATACGAGGAAGAACCAATGTGAGACAGATAAGCACCATAAAGGAAGCCTTGGCCTTCAGTTTGCAAGACCACAGCAATGCTTTTAACGACAGGACATTTTGGAGGTCATTAATTCATGCCGTTGTCATGAGTCGGAAGTCACTTGGCAGCACATAACATACATACACCAATGGGAAGAGGCAAAGAGATTTCTGATTTGGATTCTGTGAACAGGATTTTGGGGTTTTTGGATAAGCCCTGACTATGACTCATTGTTTTCATGAAATTAAAATAGAGCCCTGGAATATGTGCAGAGTTTCCCTTGTTTCCCTCTCACTGAATAACTGTGATTAGTCCTCATTTGGTCTGGCAATACGAGGAAGGAAGTCACCAGCATGAGGGCACTTTTGAAGGTTAATTATTGTTTTAGTCTAGGCTGACCCCCAAATCTGGTTTAACAAAACGAACAAAATAGGACATGTGTAAAGTTCCTCTTGACTCCCTTCCACTAATAACATGTAGCTGAACCTCACTTTGCTTGGATAAATAGGGAGAGGAATACCAGCACAGGAGCACCTTCGAATAATTTCAGCCTCAAAACCTTCAGATTATGCTGCGTATGTTTTATTGGGCTACTACAGCGCTGCAGAATGTAGAGAGCAATGTCACAGATTTTAAAGGCAAAGACAGTAGCAACAGCCAATGGGGAAGGTGGAACAACAGTTAGTGGTGATGCTGTATCTTAACCCTAAGATACTGAGTGCATACTTGGCCCTTCCACTGCCTACTGTGGTCTGATTTTCATAGCAGTGTATTTGTAAGAGTAATGATACCCTTTCCCAGATTCCCAGTTGATGCCATCAGCAAAAGAGCTGTAATTCCCTTTCAAGTAACTGTTTGTATGTAAACAAGTTGCTGAAGTCACTGTTTATGACCTGATCTATTGATTAGCTATTAGTCAGTAAGACAGCCCTTCCTTACACATTAGTGAGCACGTGCACGTTTTATTTGGGGTACCACAGCGCTGTAGAATGTAGAGAGAAATGTCGCATTGCTAGAGAGGCTAGATTTTAAAGGCATCATTTCTTTTGACATTTTGATACATTAGCAAAGATAGTAGCAACAGCCAATGGGGAAGGTGGAACAACAGTTAGTGGTGGTGCTGTATCTTAACCATAAGATACTGAGTGCATACTTGGCCCTTCCACTGCCTACTGTCGTCTGACTTTCATGGCAATGTATTTGTAAGAGTAATGATACCCTTTCCCAGATTTCCAGTTGATGCCATCAGCATAAGAGCTGTGATCCCCTTTCAAGTAAAGTCCGTTGAGGTTAGACATGTGGCATTCCTTATACCACCAGCCACCCTTGTATAGCTCAGCACAGTTGGCGGTATAACTGATATCGTTATCTCTCTCGTGCGTTGAAAATGCCATCTGATTGTGCACTGTGAGGGAATCTCCTGTAGGAGAAAAAAGCCAGACTTAATAAGGACTAGTCACATGCATGCTGACATATACCATCCACTCAAGCATGAAGGGAACAGAATGTTTTGACCCTATAATTGTCCTTTGGGGACCCTTCTAGAGGCAAACTCTCCACTTTTGAGACACCATAACTTTCAAAGGTAAGTATTTGATAAACATTTACTTAGATTTGTCTAACTTCACAATTCCTTCCTAGAGTCTTTTCGCCTTTGGGTGACATTCCCATCAGCCCTCAAACTCTACTACAGCTGAGTTTGCATAATCTGCATAAAATTTGCACAGTCATGCCTGGCCATTGGTAAAAATCAATTGCCGAGTAGTGGTGCACAGTGTCATCAAATCACAGCTGAATTTTCGCAACCAGTATGGTTTTCAGAGCAATTGAGAAACAGAGGTGGCTTGCCTCTGGTGGTCCTTTATCCAAGTACTAATCAGGACTGACCCTACTTAGTTTCTGAGATCTGACAATATCAGGCTAACCAGGGCTATCTAGGCCTTTCCTCCCTACCCAAAACCATAACTCACCCATGTCACCTTGGGAATAAGCACCCAAGACCAGTTTATAGTTTTCCTTCTCGCTCAGGATTTGGAAGCCAGTATACAGGGCAAAAGTTCTGAAATTACTGAAGTCCTCAGCATCAATCCGCAGGAGGTACCTTCCTAAGTCCCAAATAAAAAAAATAGAGTATTGAATCTCGCTGAAGAGAAGCATGGAAAGAAATAGCTGCAAAATGTGTAGTCTGGGGTTGTTTTGTGATATATTTGCTATCTGAAGATGTATTAGATTGTTGTAGTATTATTATACTGTATTATTTGTGGGGTGTTATGTGGTTTCTGGGTTGTATGGCTGTGTTCTAGTAGCATTGCTATTTGTGTTTGTGTATTTTAACTTGGTATGTAAGGTGCCCTGAGCCTAACTTTGGTTGGGATGGGTGGGGCATAAATTTAATAAAATAAATACAATGTAGCTGGTTTCACTGTAGGACAGATGATAAAAGCAGGTGTTAAGTAATTTTGATGTGTCACGCTGCAACATAACGTCTGCCATGTGCGTCTGTCAGAGAGTCAGCTCTTTAATTTTTATGGGGTTGCGCCACCACATATTTTGAAAGCTTATCATACCCTCCCAGAAAATAATGATTCCCAGTTGACATTTCTGGTAGTGGCCCTTTCAGATCAATTTAAATTAATTTCCATAGTTCTGCAGATTGTGGCATGTCCTCTAATGGCGTTCTCTCTTATCTTGTTGGCAGAGAAGTCATACCTTCATCCATTCTGCAACATCCTTTGCCATACCAATTTAAAAAATCTTTCTGATACCCAATTAAGTGGCTTTTCATATCCCAAGTGACCGGCTGTTTCATTATCATGTCTGCCAAGTTCCCAGTTTGGGCAGGGGATGTGCTTCCTCATGTACTTTGTGGAAATGACCAAGGGTAGCTCCAGGACTTGCTGGAAACTCTATGGTTGTATGTTGCAGAATGCGTGAAGTTGTGTCTTGTCTGTTAAAAAAAGGAAAAAGAGCTTCTGGCCACCAAAGGCTACTGATCTATCATTACATTTATCATTACATGGACCATTCGCACCAAGTTTTTTTTAGCACTTCCCCAGCTTTGCCTCTGTTTCCACCATCAAACTGCAGTAAAGTTTAACCAGAATGGATTCCCAACTTCCAGGGGGGACCTGGAGATCTGCTAGAATTACAACTGATCTCCAGACTGGTGAAATCAGTTCTTCTGGAGAACAGTGGCTGCTTTGGAGGGAGGACTCTATGGCATCATAGGCCACTGAGATCCTTCCCAAGCTCCACTCGCCAACCTCCAGCAATTTCTCAGTCCAGAGGCGGCAGCCCTACTTACCATTGCTGGTGAGCAGGTGGATGTTGTCATTGCCCAGCCAGAACTCTGATTCCTGATTCCCAAAGCCTTTCTTGTAGGACTCCCAGTCACGATAGAAATGCATGGATCCATCTTGTCGCCGCTGGAACACCTGGGGGGAATGAAAGGGCATGGCTTAATTGGCAAGTATGTGTGGCCCAGATGCATTTGGAAAATGGATAGGCTTACCAGTGTATCCTTTTTCTTACCCCTGTCTTGCGCCATTACCAGCTGTCTGTCATGCAAGAACTTAATTGGTTAAACTTTTCTCAGCAGAGAGATAAAGCAATGGGGAAAGATTCTCAGATGGGGACCTTGCTTGCAAGGTGTTATTTAGGGGAAGGACCGTGGCTTAGTGGTAGAGAATCCAGGTCCCAGGTTCAAACCTTGGCATCTCTAATTAAAAGGACCAGATAATCGCTGATGTGAAAGGCTTTCAACCTGAGAACATGGAGACCTGCTGTCTTCCCCACTTTCAATTAGTTCCAGAATAGTGGAAATATCGTGGTTTCCTTGTGTTTTCCCCACTGCCGAACTTTGGGCCACAGATCAGTTCCAGCTCTGTCGCTCCCCCTACCCCTTACCCCGCATTCCCCCTGTACATGGTTGCTTGTGCAACTTTTGCCAGGTCACGTTTACATTCTGGATTGGTGGGGAATTTCGGGCAACTGAGTTCGTTTTCAGATTCCCGCCTTAGCAGTGACGCGATTGCTCCCAGCCAGTGGGAACATGCCAGGCAATGCTCAACGCGCGCACAGATTTTTCTTTAAGTTTCGATTTTGTCTCACTCAGCTCCGCCTGTTCCTCTGATTCGGTCATACATTTACCGGTCTAACGATAAAACGAGAACTCGAGAACTAAAGAGAGCAGGAACACTCGGATTCCCCTGCTCTTTTTACTAACTCAATAGAACAGGGGCTTGTTAGATAGCCGTGGGCACATATTTCTGCAGTAATAGATGGGGTGAACCTTCCATTGGAAACTATCCACCCCGACATGGTACGACAGCCAATCAGGACAGCCCTGGCAATCCGATCCCGCGGTAGTGGGGAATGTCCGTTTTCTGGAATCAGAGACAGTTCTGGAGATATTAAATGTCCATGTCCTGTAAGCCAATGGATCGAGGACTTTACAAGTTTATCAACTTTGAAAGTATTGCATATATAGTCACCAATTGTGCATGGACATATTTTTCAGTATTTGGACATCTTTTATGTATACTTACCTGTACACTGAGAGTCAGCATGGTGTAGTGGTTAAGAGCAGTGGACTCTAATCTGGAAAATAAGTTTGATTCCCCGCTCCTCCACCTGCAGCTTGCTGGTTACCCTGGGCTAGTCACAGTTCTCTCGGAACTCTCTCAGCCCATGTGGAGGCAGGCAATAACTCAGCATACTTCTTGCCTTGAAAACCCTACATATCACCATAAGTTAGCTGTGGATTGATGGCATTTTACATACACACACTTGTACAGATGCCACTGCTGTTGTTATAGTGTTATAGTTTCTGTTTCTTTTTCTGTTGGGGGTGGTTGTGTTTGCAATTCTATTGAAAAATGTTTAAAAAATTAAATGACTGCCAGGATTGTACCAGGTATGAAACAGGGTGCCTCTTTCATACGTGTATTTTTTTTTTCTCATTCTTCCAGTGGAGATCCACAGTGTGGAAATGACTTTACCAGATGTCCGTCAGTCAAGATGAATGATGGTCAAAGAACTCACCAGCCAGCCTCCTCCATCTGTCTCCATATCACAGAACACGGTTAGTCTTTTCCCTGTAACGGGGAAGATGGTGTACCACCCGCTAAGAATCTCCCCGTGGTCTAACAGTTCTTTGCAGTCCCGGGCTCCTGATCATGGACAAAATGCAAGAGAAGCTCTGTATCAGTATAAGAGAAAGTGGCGTGAGAAATCCCTGTGGTTTCCGCAGTGTTTCCTAAACCTTCCAGGCTCTGATCTTTCCAGAAAGGCTGGTGCTGAAGCAGGCTTGTCCATCATGTGAATGGGAAAGTGTGGATTTCTGCATTTCCCCCTCCCCACCCAGTGCCCTTTTCCTTGCATGCCACCTCCCAGCCACCACCTCCCCACCTCTGGTGAGCTTTTTGCTGGCTTTATAAAAAATCAGTACAGGTATACCACTAAGGTGTCATAACCCTGTTGCAGTATACTACCTCTAAAGCAGTGTTTCCCAAACTTTTCGAGGTCAGGTTACCCTTGACCTCACTCTTCATATCTCACTGTACCCCTGCTGCCACCCTCCACCTTCCCCTCCCATTGCCCTTGCTTGCTTCCCAGGGTGAAGGAAAGCACTGGGGGTGGTGGCGGCTGCTGACCTTGTGGCAGGCCCTGCCCCATGGGCCAGCTCCATGTCCTTGCTGGCGCCAGTGGGAGACACCACAAAAATGAGGGGGGCGGTAGAGTTGCTGCGGTACCCCTGGGACATGCTCACGGCACCCCAGGGTACCACGGAACCCTGGTTGAGAATGGCTGCTCTAAAGCATCACACACTGCATATACCTATTACAATTAAGAAGAGGAAGAAGATTTTGGATTTATACCCTGCCTTTTTCTCCTGTAAGGAGGTTCAAGGTGATTTACAAACTCTTTTCCTTTCCTCTCCGCACAACAGACACTTTGTGAGGTAGGTGGGGCTGAGAAAGTTCAAAGAAAACTGACTGGCCCAAGGTCACCCAGCAGGCTTCATGTGTTAAGAGAGGGGAAACAAAACCATTTCACCAGATAAGAGTCTGCCACTTACGTGGAACAGTAGAGAATCAAACCTGGTCCCCCAGATTAGAGTCCACCACTCTTAACCACTACAGCACACTGGTTAAAAAACATTGGCAGCAAAAAGCACAAGGGGATATCACAGAGAATATCCTCCATATCCTTACTCATCTTTGTAAACCCCAATTCTCAAGTGTCCCCAATATTGCTGAGCCTACGGTTACTTTATGAACACTGAGAAGGACAATCACAAAATGGCTGCCATGGAGTGCTAGGGTCAGTTGCCAATTATTGGGAGGTTCCAAGCAGTAGCGTAGCTGCAATGGGACAGGGGTGTGTGCCCCAGGCATGCACCATTGGGGTCACATTGGGGGTGGAAAATTGCATCCCCTCCCCCCGCTTACCTTAATTCAGCCAGCTGAAAACATAGCCTGTTGGGAACTACACTTCCCAGGAGACCTCTGCAGGAGTTGGGGCTCGCAAGGTCTCCTGGGAAGTGTAGTTCCCATCACACTGTCTTTTCAGTGGGGAGGGCATAGGGGGTGCCATCCCCCCCACGCCACTGGTTCCAAGTCAAACATCCTCCAGTGATGGAAGCAGCCGTGTATGTATAAGTACTCCCTATGAATGCAAAGGCGAGTCCTCTGATCTGTTCTGAAACACCTTCTGCTCCAATGGGGTGAAGGAAAGCCAGGAACGGCTCATGCTTTGGGTAAGAACTGCTTTAGAAAAGAAGGAAATGGGCATCAGGAAATGCACTGGTGTGTGCCAGGGGGCCCACGGGTGCTACATGGGGGACCACTGCTCTTAGAGATTGTAAGGGAATTGCATCCTAAGTTTCCATTCTGTCAGCTCTAGGGCATCATTTCTCTCTGGCAGAGGAGGAGGAAACTTCAGCAAGACTGTCAATTCATTGTGAGGTAAATGGGCAAAGATGGTATCTTGCCCCCAGCAAAGCACAAGTTTGTCCTGTAGAGAAGAAGAGACTCCTTGGTTAGATCACAGGAGCCAGACAATTCAAGTGTGTAGCAAGAGTGTTTTTTTCAAAGATGTCCCTTACCTCTGTTTCCTTGATCCCCGTTTGGTCCAACCTTCCCAGGCTCCCAAACAAAACCTATAGGAAAAATGGGGATGGGAGTTGCTGTTTTGTAATTTTTTTTAACCAGATAACCTTTAATGGCACAGTACAAAGACGTAAAACAAGATACAAAAAATTAAAAGACTACATACAAAGCAAAATTAAGATAATTTGTTTATGACAGTGCATAAAAACCTGGCCGTTTGCTCTAGGGCAGGGGTCTTCAAACTATGGCCCTCCAGATGTTCAGAGACTACAATTCCCTAATTAGTTTCTGCCCTGCCAGCATGGCCAATTGGCCATGCTGGAAGGGGCTGATGGGAATTGTAGTCCATAACATCTGGAGTGCCAAAGGTTCGCCACCACGGCTCTAGGGCATAGATGGATTCATTGTTTAATAGATAAACTGTCTTCTGCTGGTATGTCAACACTCCAAGCCCATCAATAAGGGTGAGAGGAACTTTGTTCTGGACCAGTTATGAAGGGGACAATAATACAGGACATGGTGTACAGTTTCTGCAGTTTTCAGCGTGCAGATGCAAAAACGCTCACTACGGGGTGTTTTGGAGCCTCTTCCATCCCTCAAAGCGGAAGGAAGCACATTGCATCCAGCCAAAGTAATGGCACGTTGGTGCTCTGGTTCAGAAAGAGCAAACAAATATCTGGCCATGCCTAGGTGGCCGTATGGGATGCCAAGGGAGAGGGGAGAGCAGAACTTTTTTTGCATGAGCCATCAATTCCTGATGTTCTAATTCAAAAAGTCTAGATTTTATAGTGGAGAACATCTCGTTGGAAGGGAGCATGGCTATAACATCGGGAGGCTGGCCCAAGGCATGGAGCTTTGCTTCTATGTGGGCCCACCATTCAATGACATGCAGAAAAGTTAAGGGCTGGGCAGTGAGGCTCATGTCCTGATGCCTGAAGCAAAGCTGGATCCAGTGCTTGAACGTTATACACCAAGCCCTGGTCTCCAGAAGATGTTATCCAGCTTCTAGGCACAAGGTAGCATAGAACACAGAGTGAGTCACTCCAAATATTTTATACAAAAATCTGCTCAATATCAGGATCTGCTCAATATTTCTATCCAGAATTGGATCCTTAAAGAAACACCATATAAAAGTTGTGGCCAGACTTTTGCATTAAATGCTTTAAGGGACGCAGGGAGAAATGGGTGACCCTTTCTGTAAAAGAAATGCAAGATAGCATTGGTTGTATTTTTACTGGTGGCAACTATTCTGTTCCTGTTTTGTAATTTATTTCTCATACACGCTACCTCTTTCAAAAGAAAACTCCCTGTTGTTCAATTAGTACTGAATACAACTAGTGTCTGTATGTCTGTTAAGAATAGGGTTACCAACTCCAGGAGGTCTCCCAGAATTAAAACTGATTCCCCTGAAGAAAGCAGCAACTTGAACTCTGTTATACCATGGAGTCCAGGAAAAACAAAGGTTCTAGAATAGTGCTGCATCTTCACTGAGCTCCATTGCCTCCCCTAACTCTGCCCTTTCCTGGCACCATCCCCAATACTCCAGGAATTTCCCAAGTTGGAGTTGGCAAACCTATTAAACAACATTACAGTATTAAACAACATTACAGCCCGGAAACCACACAGCACCCAACATTACAGTCTTGCTTAGGTGTCTGCATGTGGGCACTATTGAAGTGGGTCAGCAGTGATAGTCCGAGGCAGCCACAATAAAGACTTTCGCCACCTCTTCCTGTCTTCTCCCGTGACAAAGCGGGTGAGGATGAGACGGCAGAGCCCAGGCAAGGTAGAATGGATTGAACCATCAAGCTTGTGGGGGAGGGGGGAATTCCAACTTCAATTTTTCTTTCATGTAATAAAGTATCTGCAAAGCTAAAGGGAAGAACGATTCTATAGCCATTTTGAGAGGAAAGAATCTCACAGATGTTTGGGCATGCACCATTAGCCAGGCTATCTTCCAAATAAAAAAAGATGAGCGTTTTCTCCTCTGACTCTTGGGTGGGTAGTGGTGGCACCCAGTGGCCACAGTGAACAGAAATATTAGAACAGGCCACGTGTGCCCACAATGTGATTGGTCAGAGCAGTTCTGTTTTGAATCAGCACTCATCTTCACTGTTGAGGAGATCTTCTTACCAGGAGGCCCCGGAAGGCCAACGTCCCCCTTCATCCCAGGTAGCCCAGGAGTTCCTGGAATGCCGGGTGCACCTGGAATCCCTGGTTGGACCCGGATAACGAACATGCGTGGATGACCTTGGAGCAAGCCTTTCAGCTCTATAAGAGGAAAGTTTGCAAGGGTTTGAACAGATTTAGAAGGTGTGAGTGCCCTCTCCGCAAACCACTATCCTGCAGGATAGGCCACCTTGGCCTCATAGGAGCTTGGCTCCCCTCTTGGATCAAACAAGGCACCACTTTGGCTTCTGTTCATGAGCTCTTTACTTTCGCCAGGCAGTTAACAGCACTCCTGCAAGCTTGAGCCTCTTTGAGACTCCTTTTGTTTGAGAAAAGAGGAGTATATATCCACATTCTTATTATGTTTACTATATTTATTTTATAAGATGCTTCAGCAGTTTCTTGGAGAGGTGGCATATAATTTTTCTATATAAGTAAAAGTGTTAGTTATCTTAGCAAAACAAGAAAAATCACCAGTTACTGCTGACGTGCCTGCTTAAGTAGAGGGCCACTACATGCATTTCATGCTACGGTTTATAGAATTGCTGAATACAGTGATTAGGAGTTTGGCAGATACTGGGAGAGTTGTCCCAGCAATTTAAGGAAGTTATGCTATGAGGCAGCTATGTATAATAGCTAGTGAAGCTAGACTGACATCTGAGGCTTTGAGCGTTCATGAGTCAAAGCTCCCTTGACCTAATACAGCTTTGACTCTTGGTCTAATACAGCTTTGACTCTTAAAGGCTGATCCCCTTGAAGGCAGCCACAATAAAGACTTTCGCCACCTCTTCCTGTCTTTTCCCGTGACAGAGCGGGTGAGGATGAGATGGCAGAGCCCAGGCAAGGTAGAATGGATTGAACCATCAAGCTTGGGGTGGGGGGGGATTCCAATTTCAATTTTTCTTTCATGTAATAAAGTATCTGCAAAGCTAAAGGGAAGAACAGTTCTAAAGCCAGTTTGAGAGGAAAGAATCTCACTTAGATGTTTGGGCATGCACCATTAGCCAGGCTATCTTCTAAATAAAAAAGATGAGAGTTATCTCCTCTGACTCTTGGGTGGGTAGTGGTGGCAGCTATTGGCACTACCCACCTTCTGAGGTAAAAACAAAACACCTTGAACAGCCACCCAGTGGCCACAGTGAACAGAAATATTAGAACAGGCCACGTGTGCCCACAATGTGATTGGTCAGAGCAGTTCTGTTTTGAATCAGCACTCATCTTCACTGTTGAGGAGATCTTCTTACCAGGAGGCCCCGGAAAGCCAATGTCCCCCTTCATCCCAAGTGGCCCAGGAGTTCCTGGAATGCCGGGTGCACCTGGAATCCCTGTTTTGCCCCGGATAACGAACATGCGTGGACGACATTGGGGCAAGCCTTTCAGCTCTGTAAGAGGAAAGTTTGCAAGGGTTTGAACAGATTTAGAAGGTGTGAGCGCCCTCTCCGCAAACCACTATCCTGCAGGATAAGCCACCTTGGCCTCATAGGTGCTTGGCTCCCCTCTTGGATCAAACAAGGCACCACTCTGGCTTCTGTTCATAAGCTCTTTACTTTCGCCAGGCAGTTAACAGCACTCCTGCAAGCTTGAGCCTCTGCACCGCACCAACCTCCTCCCTCTTTCAGCCCTGTCCGGAGGTTCCCTCCCTCCTAGGAGCCAGGTGACAGGCGGCAGCTTTATTCTCAAAGTTCCCATGTGCTTTGATGTAAATGCTTCATCAGGAGGACTGATAAAAACACAATTTTATAGCAAATGTGAGCTAAGAGTCACCATTCTCCCCCCCAGGAGAACTTCCAGGGGAGACTCCAGCGAGAAACTGCTGAATTAGAATTCATCCAGAAGTTTAACACCATCTGTCAATAACATGTTGAGGACTGTTTGCCCTTCCTCTGGAAGGCTGAATAACACCTCTGGTGTGGCCATTAAGAGTGGTGGACTATGGAAAAGCGGGTTTGATTCCTCACTCCTCCACATGAGCAGCAGACTGTTATCTGGTGAACCAGTTTGTTTCCCTGCTCCTCCAGATAAAGCCTGCTGGGTGACCTCGGGCTCAGATGCGTAGTGGCAGTGGCGACATCTGGGGTGGCTTGTCCCGGGCGCCGCCATTGCCGTCACGTGTCGGGGCAGGGCAGGGGCATTTGGGGGGCAGGGTGGGAGGGGGCGCGCGGGCAGCTCATGCCCCAGGTGCAGTTCCCCCTCCCTTCGTCATTGCTAGGGCTAGTCACAGTTCTCTAAGAATTCTCTCAGCACCACTCACCAAACAAGGAGTCTGTTGTGGGGAGGGGAAAGAAAGGGGTTTGTAAGTCTCTTTGAGACTCCTTTTGTTTGAGAAAAGAGGAGTATATATCCACATTCTTATTATGTTTACTATATTTATTTTATAAGATGCTTCAGCAGTTTCTTGGGGAGGTAGCATATAATTTTTCTATCTAAGTAAAAGTGTTTGTTAGCAAAATAAGAAAAATCACCAGTTACTGCTGACATGCCTGCTTAAGTAGAGGGCCCACTACATGGATTTCATGCTATGGTTTATAGAATTGCTGAATACAGTGATTAGGAGTTTGGCAGATACTGGAAGAGTTGTCCCAGCAATTTAAGGAAGTTATGATATGAGGCAGCTATGTATAATAGCTAGTGAAGCTAGACCAGGGGTAGGGAACCTGCGGCTCTCCAGATGTTCAGGAACTACAATTCCCATCAGCCCCTGTCAGCATGGCCAATTGGCCATGCTGGCAGGGGCTGATGGGAATTGTAGTTCCTGAACATCTGGAGAGCCGCAGGTTCCCTACCCCTGAGCTAGACTAACATCTGAGGCTTTGAGCGTTCGTGAGTCAAAGCTCCCTTGGTCTAATGCTGATCCCCTGAAAATCTTGCTGGCTTCTAAGATTTGGCTGGAGTAGAATCTAGCTGTTTGTTTGTTTATTTATTCATTTATTTGTTGGATTTATAGGCCGCCTCACCCCCGAAGGGCTCGAGGCGGCTCACAATATGGCTGTTCTCTAAGACAGCAAATCAATACAAAAATATTACTTAAACCCATTAAAACTTAAGCAGCAGTTACTAGAAATAAATACCAATTAAAACAACAGAAGGTGTTAAAAACAGGCGCCCGATCTAAAGGCCAAAAGGGGTAGGGCGTAGGCAGGGCCCAAGATGGGGTCAGGGCCCAACCAAGATGGAAAAACAGGCAGCCTCAGTCTCAGTGAGGGGTGGTTCTACTGAAGACCAACTCAGCTACCGCTGAAATTAGGGATGCTGTGAATTTTGCAGCAAACATGTTTGGCAACCCGATATACCAGTATCAACTCTCACAATCAGAGGTGAGGTAGCCCCAGCAGTCTACTTGCCTGCACCCCAATCAGCTTGACCAATGTTTATCAGAAAAATCATAATGACAACTGATGCGTAGGAAATGCTTCAGCATATTTCCTGGGACTCCCTCAAATGGCTCACACAACTGTGGGATAATACACCACTATTGTATTATAGTGGTGGTCTCCAGTGTGGCACCTGGGGGCATCGTGGTGCCCATCCATATGCTTCCTAGTGCCTGCTCTTTTCTGCCCCCAAACATCTCTTCCCCAAAGTAAAGATCCAGGTCTTGGTTTCTTTTGGGGTTTTTTCAAATGTCTGTCACAACTCAGTCATAAAAGGGTTAACTGTTTGTATGTAAACAAGTTGCTGAAGTCTTTCATGACCTGATCTATTGATTAGCTATTGGTCAGTGAGATTGCCCTTGTTTACACGTTAGAGAGCACGTACATCAGAAGTTATAAAGTTAACTTGGTTTCTTTATTTGAGTAGAGAGTCACGAGGACATGTAGGCAAGATGTGACCAAATGTATAGTAATGTAGATGGGTCACAGGCAAGAAAGGATTTCTTATTTTATCTCCATATAACCCTCCCTTGTAGTCACTAAACCTATACATACAAAGCAACTGAGACTCTGTCTCTTCTATTCTACTCTGCTAATATATATCCTACAGTTTCCTGTGTTTCATTGGAGGCGCTTCAAAAGACCTTAGAAGACATCACCCTGTAGGTCTGCAGAGAATTCCCATTCATAAACAGAAGATAACCCATCATAGGAGGATGTTTTAACCTGGGACTCTCCCAAATTTTTAATTGCCCCCAGCAGCATCCATAGTCTAATGGGTCCCACTTCCCACCGCAGCTGTTCTGTGGTGGTGCCTGCTGCTCAAAATTGCAGAAACGCCCACCAGCTCAACAGAGTTTAGGATCCCTGTGCCGTAAGAATAATTCACAACTGGATTATGCTGCGCAGACAAGCTAATCCAGTTGTGAATGATTGCTATAGTATGCGAATAGCAGAATGTCCAGCAATGGTTTATCACTTTCTCAACATGAAAGAGTTGACGAGACCTACTGGCCAAGCCACAGCCAGAGAGGAAAGCAATGTTTGTTCACAACTCTGTGTAGAAAAGGGCATTATGAACAATTCACACTATCTATGGTGCCAGATCTGCCAACTGATCATCATAAAGGAACTGGATCATGGCTATGGCCAAGGACTCCCGATTTCTACAGGAACCCCGCTCCAGGGGTATCTACAGTAAATAGCACTTGGGGCAAGCAGTGGAATTGCGCCCCCCCCCCATGGCAAAAGGCAGTGAATTAGTGGAGGGGGGGCAAAATTTGAGAGCTTTCCCATAGATACACCCCTGCCCCAGAGTCAGCGGGATCCATTCTACCCGCTTTTAAGGGCGCTTCCCGAGCTCCTGTTTTAATAATAAACTGCAATGTTCTGGCACCCACCCAGCCGCCATTCATCTTCCTGTTGCCATCAAAGGGCAGGGTATTGTCTCCCTTGGGTGAAGCTGGGCTGCCCCACTGTGCCTCCGAGCCGCTGAGGGAAGCTGCCTCCCAGGCCCCAGCCCAGGCTCAGCTGGCCTCAGATGGTTGGCAGCTGCCTGGCAAGGAGGTTTTGGATCGCATCCGCCCACAAAACCTCCAGGTATCCAGGTATATCAGCTGGCCTGAGAGAGAGGCGGAGCGTGGCTGATCCTGCTGCAGCCACCACTGCTAAGTGGCGCCCCGACAGAGGCCCTGGCTCAGCCTCCAGGAAGGGTGGGGGTGGGGGGGGGGGGGGTTGGGGGGGGGGGGGGGGGGGGGGGGTGGTGGGGTGGGGCGGTGGGCGAGGTGGGGGCGGTGGGGGTGGGGGGTGGGGGTGTTGTGGGGGGGGGGGGGTGGGGGGGGGGGTGGGGGGGGGGGGGGGGGTGGGGGGGGGGGGGGGTGGGGGGGGGTGGGGGTGGTGGGGGGGGGGGGTTTGGGGTGGGGGGGTTGGGGGGGGGTGGGGGTTGGGTGGGGTGGGGTTGGGGGGGGGGGGGGGTGGTGGGGGGGGGGGGTGGGGGGGGGGGGGGGTGGGGGGGGGGGGGGGTGGGGGGGGGGGGGGGTGGGGGGGGGGGGGGGTGGGGGGGGGGGGGGGTGGGGGGGGGGGGGGGTGGGGGGGGGGGGGGGTGGGGGGGGGGGGGGGTGGGGGGGGGGGGGGGTGGGGGGGGGGGGGGGTGGGGGGGGGGGGGGGTGGGGGGGGGGGGGGGTGGGGGGGGGGGGGGGTGGGGGGGGGGGGGGGTGGGGGGGGGGGGGGGTGGGGGGGGGGGGGGGTGGGGGGGGGGGGGGGTGGGGGGGGGGGGGGGTGGGGGGGGGGGGGGGTGGGGGGGGGGGGGGGTGGGGGGGGGGGGGGGTGGGGGGGGGGGGGGGTGGGGGGGGGGGGGGGTGGGGGGGGGGGGGGGTGGGGGGGGGGGGGGGTGGGGGGGGGGGGGGGTGGGGGGGGGGGGGGGTGGGGGGGGGGGGGGGTGGGGGGGGGGGGGGGTGGGGGGGGGGGGGGGTGGGGGGGGGGGGGGGTGGGGGGGGGGGGGGGTGGGGGGGGGGGGGGGTGGGGGGGGGGGGGGGTGGGGGGGGGGGGGGGTGGGGGGGGGGGGGGGTGGGGGGGGGGGGGGGTGGGGGGGGGGGGGGGTGGGGGGGGGGGGGGGTGGGGGGGGGGGGGGGTGGGGGGGGGGGGGGGTGGGGGGGGGGGGGGGTGGGGGGGGGGGGGGGTGGGGGGGGGGGGGGGTGGGGGGGGGGGGGGGTGGGGGGGGGGGGGGGTGGGGGGGGGGGGGGGTGGGGGGGGGGGGGGGTGGGGGGGGGGGGGGGTGGGGGGGGGGGGGGGTGGGGGGGGGGGGGGGTGGGGGGGGGGGGGGGTGGGGGGGGGGGGGGGTGGGGGGGGGGGGGGGTGGGGGGGGGGGGGGGTGGGGGGGGGGGGGGGTGGGGGGGGGGGGGGGTGGGGGGGGGGGGGGGTGGGGGGGGGGGGGGGTGGGGGGGGGGGGGGGTGGGGGGGGGGGGGGGTGGGGGGGGGGGGGGGTGGGGGGGGGGGGGGGTGGGGGGGGGGGGGGGTGGGGGGGGGGGGGGGTGGGGGGGGGGGGGGGTGGGGGGGGGGGGGGGTGGGGGGGGGGGGGGGTGGGGGGGGGGGGGGGTGGGGGGGGGGGGGGGTGGGGGGGGGGGGGGGTGGGGGGGGGGGGGGGTGGGGGGGGGGGGGGGTGGGGGGGGGGGGGGGTGGGGGGGGGGGGGGGTGGGGGGGGGGGGGGGTGGGGGGGGGGGGGGGTGGGGGGGGGGGGGGGTGGGGGGGGGGGGGGGTGGGGGGGGGGGGGGGTGGGGGGGGGGGGGGGTGGGGGGGGGGGGGGGTGGGGGGGGGGGGGGGTGGGGGGGGGGGGGGGTGGGGGGGGGGGGGGGTGGGGGGGGGGGGGGGTGGGGGGGGGGGGGGGTGGGGGGGGGGGGGGGTGGGGGGGGGGGGGGGTGGGGGGGGGGGGGGGTGGGGGGGGGGGGGGGTGGGGGGGGGGGGGGGTGGGGGGGGGGGGGGGTGGGGGGGGGGGGGGGTGGGGGGGGGGGGGGGTGGGGGGGGGGGGGGGTGGGGGGGGGGGGGGGTGGGGGGGGGGGGGGGTGGGGGGGGGGGGGGGTGGGGGGGGGGGGGGGTGGGGGGGGGGGGGGGTGGGGGGGGGGGGGGGTGGGGGGGGGGGGGGGTGGGGGGGGGGGGGGGTGGGGGGGGGGGGGGGTGGGGGGGGGGGGGGGTGGGGGGGGGGGGGGGTGGGGGGGGGGGGGGGTGGGGGGGGGGGGGGGTGGGGGGGGGGGGGGGTGGGGGGGGGGGGGGGTGGGGGGGGGGGGGGGTGGGGGGGGGGGGGGGTGGGGGGGGGGGGGGGTGGGGGGGGGGGGGGGTGGGGGGGGGGGGGGGTGGGGGGGGGGGGGGGTGGGGGGGGGGGGGGGTGGGGGGGGGGGGGGGTGGGGGGGGGGGGGGGTGGGGGGGGGGGGGGGTGGGGGGGGGGGGGGGTGGGGGGGGGGGGGGGTGGGGGGGGGGGGGGGTGGGGGGGGGGGGGGGTGGGGGGGGGGGGGGGTGGGGGGGGGGGGGGGTGGGGGGGGGGGGGGGTGGGGGGGGGGGGGGGTGGGGGGGGGGGGGGGTGGGGGGGGGGGGGGGTGGGGGGGGGGGGGGGTGGGGGGGGGGGGGGGTGGGGGGGGGGGGGGGTGGGGGGGGGGGGGGGTGGGGGGGGGGGGGGGTGGGGGGGGGGGGGGGTGGGGGGGGGGGGGGGTGGGGGGGGGGGGGGGTGGGGGGGGGGGGGGGTGGGGGGGGGGGGGGGTGGGGGGGGGGGGGGGTGGGGGGGGGGGGGGGTGGGGGGGGGGGGGGGTGGGGGGGGGGGGGGGTGGGGGGGGGGGGGGGTGGGGGGGGGGGGGGGTGGGGGGGGGGGGGGGTGGGGGGGGGGGGGGGTGGGGGGGGGGGGGGGTGGGGGGGGGGGGGGGTGGGGGGGGGGGGGGGTGGGGGGGGGGGGGGGTGGGGGGGGGGGGGGGTGGGGGGGGGGGGGGGTGGGGGGGGGGGGGGGTGGGGGGGGGGGGGGGTGGGGGGGGGGGGGGGTGGGGGGGGGGGGGGGTGGGGGGGGGGGGGGGTGGGGGGGGGGGGGGGTGGGGGGGGGGGGGGGTGGGGGGGGGGGGGGGTGGGGGGGGGGGGGGGTGGGGGGGGGGGGGGGTGGGGGGGGGGGGGGGTGGGGGGGGGGGGGGGTGGGGGGGGGGGGGGGTGGGGGGGGGGGGGGGTGGGGGGGGGGGGGGGTGGGGGGGGGGGGGGGTGGGGGGGGGGGGGGGTGGGGGGGGGGGGGGGTGGGGGGGGGGGGGGGTGGGGGGGGGGGGGGGTGGGGGGGGGGGGGGGTGGGGGGGGGGGGGGGTGGGGGGGGGGGGGGGTGGGGGGGGGGGGGGGTGGGGGGGGGGGGGGGTGGGGGGGGGGGGGGGTGGGGGGGGGGGGGGGTGGGGGGGGGGGGGGGTGGGGGGGGGGGGGGGTGGGGGGGGGGGGGGGTGGGGGGGGGGGGGGGTGGGGGGGGGGGGGGGTGGGGGGGGGGGGGGGTGGGGGGGGGGGGGGGTGGGGGGGGGGGGGGGTGGGGGGGGGGGGGGGTGGGGGGGGGGGGGGGTGGGGGGGGGGGGGGGTGGGGGGGGGGGGGGGTGGGGGGGGGGGGGGGTGGGGGGGGGGGGGGGTGGGGGGGGGGGGGGGTGGGGGGGGGGGGGGGTGGGGGGGGGGGGGGGTGGGGGGGGGGGGGGGTGGGGGGGGGGGGGGGTGGGGGGGGGGGGGGGTGGGGGGGGGGGGGGGTGGGGGGGGGGGGGGGTGGGGGGGGGGGGGGGTGGGGGGGGGGGGGGGTGGGGGGGGGGGGGGGTGGGGGGGGGGGGGGGTGGGGGGGGGGGGGGGTGGGGGGGGGGGGGGGTGGGGGGGGGGGGGGGTGGGGGGGGGGGGGGGTGGGGGGGGGGGGGGGTGGGGGGGGGGGGGGGTGGGGGGGGGGGGGGGTGGGGGGGGGGGGGGGTGGGGGGGGGGGGGGGTGGGGGGGGGGGGGGGTGGGGGGGGGGGGGGGTGGGGGGGGGGGGGGGTGGGGGGGGGGGGGGGTGGGGGGGGGGGGGGGTGGGGGGGGGGGGGGGTGGGGGGGGGGGGGGGTGGGGGGGGGGGGGGGTGGGGGGGGGGGGGGGTGGGGGGGGGGGGGGGTGGGGGGGGGGGGGGGTGGGGGGGGGGGGGGGTGGGGGGGGGGGGGGGTGGGGGGGGGGGGGGGTGGGGGGGGGGGGGGGTGGGGGGGGGGGGGGGTGGGGGGGGGGGGGGGTGGGGGGGGGGGGGGGTGGGGGGGGGGGGGGGTGGGGGGGGGGGGGGGTGGGGGGGGGGGGGGGTGGGGGGGGGGGGGGGTGGGGGGGGGGGGGGGTGGGGGGGGGGGGGGGTGGGGGGGGGGGGGGGTGGGGGGGGGGGGGGGTGGGGGGGGGGGGGGGTGGGGGGGGGGGGGGGTGGGGGGGGGGGGGGGTGGGGGGGGGGGGGGGTGGGGGGGGGGGGGGGTGGGGGGGGGGGGGGGTGGGGGGGGGGGGGGGTGGGGGGGGGGGGGGGTGGGGGGGGGGGGGGGTGGGGGGGGGGGGGGGTGGGGGGGGGGGGGGGTGGGGGGGGGGGGGGGTGGGGGGGGGGGGGGGTGGGGGGGGGGGGGGGTGGGGGGGGGGGGGGGTGGGGGGGGGGGGGGGTGGGGGGGGGGGGGGGTGGGGGGGGGGGGGGGTGGGGGGGGGGGGGGGTGGGGGGGGGGGGGGGTGGGGGGGGGGGGGGGTGGGGGGGGGGGGGGGTGGGGGGGGGGGGGGGTGGGGGGGGGGGGGGGTGGGGGGGGGGGGGGGTGGGGGGGGGGGGGGGTGGGGGGGGGGGGGGGTGGGGGGGGGGGGGGGTGGGGGGGGGGGGGGGTGGGGGGGGGGGGGGGTGGGGGGGGGGGGGGGTGGGGGGGGGGGGGGGTGGGGGGGGGGGGGGGTGGGGGGGGGGGGGGGTGGGGGGGGGGGGGGGTGGGGGGGGGGGGGGGTGGGGGGGGGGGGGGGTGGGGGGGGGGGGGGGTGGGGGGGGGGGGGGGTGGGGGGGGGGGGGGGTGGGGGGGGGGGGGGGTGGGGGGGGGGGGGGGTGGGGGGGGGGGGGGGTGGGGGGGGGGGGGGGTGGGGGGGGGGGGGGGTGGGGGGGGGGGGGGGTGGGGGGGGGGGGGGGTGGGGGGGGGGGGGGGTGGGGGGGGGGGGGGGTGGGGGGGGGGGGGGGTGGGGGGGGGGGGGGGTGGGGGGGGGGGGGGGTGGGGGGGGGGGGGGGTGGGGGGGGGGGGGGGTGGGGGGGGGGGGGGGTGGGGGGGGGGGGGGGTGGGGGGGGGGGGGGGTGGGGGGGGGGGGGGGTGGGGGGGGGGGGGGGTGGGGGGGGGGGGGGGTGGGGGGGGGGGGGGGTGGGGGGGGGGGGGGGTGGGGGGGGGGGGGGGTGGGGGGGGGGGGGGGTGGGGGGGGGGGGGGGTGGGGGGGGGGGGGGGTGGGGGGGGGGGGGGGTGGGGGGGGGGGGGGGTGGGGGGGGGGGGGGGTGGGGGGGGGGGGGGGTGGGGGGGGGGGGGGGTGGGGGGGGGGGGGGGTGGGGGGGGGGGGGGGTGGGGGGGGGGGGGGGTGGGGGGGGGGGGGGGTGGGGGGGGGGGGGGGTGGGGGGGGGGGGGGGTGGGGGGGGGGGGGGGTGGGGGGGGGGGGGGGTGGGGGGGGGGGGGGGTGGGGGGGGGGGGGGGTGGGGGGGGGGGGGGGTGGGGGGGGGGGGGGGTGGGGGGGGGGGGGGGTGGGGGGGGGGGGGGGTGGGGGGGGGGGGGGGTGGGGGGGGGGGGGGGTGGGGGGGGGGGGGGGTGGGGGGGGGGGGGGGTGGGGGGGGGGGGGGGTGGGGGGGGGGGGGGGTGGGGGGGGGGGGGGGTGGGGGGGGGGGGGGGTGGGGGGGGGGGGGGGTGGGGGGGGGGGGGGGTGGGGGGGGGGGGGGGTGGGGGGGGGGGGGGGTGGGGGGGGGGGGGGGTGGGGGGGGGGGGGGGTGGGGGGGGGGGGGGGTGGGGGGGGGGGGGGGTGGGGGGGGGGGGGGGTGGGGGGGGGGGGGGGTGGGGGGGGGGGGGGGTGGGGGGGGGGGGGGGTGGGGGGGGGGGGGGGTGGGGGGGGGGGGGGGTGGGGGGGGGGGGGGGTGGGGGGGGGGGGGGGTGGGGGGGGGGGGGGGTGGGGGGGGGGGGGGGTGGGGGGGGGGGGGGGTGGGGGGGGGGGGGGGTGGGGGGGGGGGGGGGTGGGGGGGGGGGGGGGTGGGGGGGGGGGGGGGTGGGGGGGGGGGGGGGTGGGGGGGGGGGGGGGTGGGGGGGGGGGGGGGTGGGGGGGGGGGGGGGTGGGGGGGGGGGGGGGTGGGGGGGGGGGGGGGTGGGGGGGGGGGGGGGTGGGGGGGGGGGGGGGTGGGGGGGGGGGGGGGTGGGGGGGGGGGGGGGTGGGGGGGGGGGGGGGTGGGGGGGGGGGGGGGTGGGGGGGGGGGGGGGTGGGGGGGGGGGGGGGTGGGGGGGGGGGGGGGTGGGGGGGGGGGGGGGTGGGGGGGGGGGGGGGTGGGGGGGGGGGGGGGTGGGGGGGGGGGGGGGTGGGGGGGGGGGGGGGTGGGGGGGGGGGGGGGTGGGGGGGGGGGGGGGTGGGGGGGGGGGGGGGTGGGGGGGGGGGGGGGTGGGGGGGGGGGGGGGTGGGGGGGGGGGGGGGTGGGGGGGGGGGGGGGTGGGGGGGGGGGGGGGTGGGGGGGGGGGGGGGTGGGGGGGGGGGGGGGTGGGGGGGGGGGGGGGTGGGGGGGGGGGGGGGTGGGGGGGGGGGGGGGTGGGGGGGGGGGGGGGTGGGGGGGGGGGGGGGTGGGGGGGGGGGGGGGTGGGGGGGGGGGGGGGTGGGGGGGGGGGGGGGTGGGGGGGGGGGGGGGTGGGGGGGGGGGGGGGTGGGGGGGGGGGGGGGTGGGGGGGGGGGGGGGTGGGGGGGGGGGGGGGTGGGGGGGGGGGGGGGTGGGGGGGGGGGGGGGTGGGGGGGGGGGGGGGTGGGGGGGGGGGGGGGTGGGGGGGGGGGGGGGTGGGGGGGGGGGGGGGTGGGGGGGGGGGGGGGTGGGGGGGGGGGGGGGTGGGGGGGGGGGGGGGTGGGGGGGGGGGGGGGTGGGGGGGGGGGGGGGTGGGGGGGGGGGGGGGTGGGGGGGGGGGGGGGTGGGGGGGGGGGGGGGTGGGGGGGGGGGGGGGTGGGGGGGGGGGGGGGTGGGGGGGGGGGGGGGTGGGGGGGGGGGGGGGTGGGGGGGGGGGGGGGTGGGGGGGGGGGGGGGTGGGGGGGGGGGGGGGTGGGGGGGGGGGGGGGTGGGGGGGGGGGGGGGTGGGGGGGGGGGGGGGTGGGGGGGGGGGGGGGTGGGGGGGGGGGGGGGTGGGGGGGGGGGGGGGTGGGGGGGGGGGGGGGTGGGGGGGGGGGGGGGTGGGGGGGGGGGGGGGTGGGGGGGGGGGGGGGTGGGGGGGGGGGGGGGTGGGGGGGGGGGGGGGTGGGGGGGGGGGGGGGTGGGGGGGGGGGGGGGTGGGGGGGGGGGGGGGTGGGGGGGGGGGGGGGTGGGGGGGGGGGGGGGTGGGGGGGGGGGGGGGTGGGGGGGGGGGGGGGTGGGGGGGGGGGGGGGTGGGGGGGGGGGGGGGTGGGGGGGGGGGGGGGTGGGGGGGGGGGGGGGTGGGGGGGGGGGGGGGTGGGGGGGGGGGGGGGTGGGGGGGGGGGGGGGTGGGGGGGGGGGGGGGTGGGGGGGGGGGGGGGTGGGGGGGGGGGGGGGTGGGGGGGGGGGGGGGTGGGGGGGGGGGGGGGTGGGGGGGGGGGGGGGTGGGGGGGGGGGGGGGTGGGGGGGGGGGGGGGTGGGGGGGGGGGGGGGTGGGGGGGGGGGGGGGTGGGGGGGGGGGGGGGTGGGGGGGGGGGGGGGTGGGGGGGGGGGGGGGTGGGGGGGGGGGGGGGTGGGGGGGGGGGGGGGTGGGGGGGGGGGGGGGTGGGGGGGGGGGGGGGTGGGGGGGGGGGGGGGTGGGGGGGGGGGGGGGTGGGGGGGGGGGGGGGTGGGGGGGGGGGGGGGTGGGGGGGGGGGGGGGTGGGGGGGGGGGGGGGTGGGGGGGGGGGGGGGTGGGGGGGGGGGGGGGTGGGGGGGGGGGGGGGTGGGGGGGGGGGGGGGTGGGGGGGGGGGGGGGTGGGGGGGGGGGGGGGTGGGGGGGGGGGGGGGTGGGGGGGGGGGGGGGTGGGGGGGGGGGGGGGTGGGGGGGGGGGGGGGTGGGGGGGGGGGGGGGTGGGGGGGGGGGGGGGTGGGGGGGGGGGGGGGTGGGGGGGGGGGGGGGTGGGGGGGGGGGGGGGTGGGGGGGGGGGGGGGTGGGGGGGGGGGGGGGTGGGGGGGGGGGGGGGTGGGGGGGGGGGGGGGTGGGGGGGGGGGGGGGTGGGGGGGGGGGGGGGTGGGGGGGGGGGGGGGTGGGGGGGGGGGGGGGTGGGGGGGGGGGGGGGTGGGGGGGGGGGGGGGTGGGGGGGGGGGGGGGTGGGGGGGGGGGGGGGTGGGGGGGGGGGGGGGTGGGGGGGGGGGGGGGTGGGGGGGGGGGGGGGTGGGGGGGGGGGGGGGTGGGGGGGGGGGGGGGTGGGGGGGGGGGGGGGTGGGGGGGGGGGGGGGTGGGGGGGGGGGGGGGTGGGGGGGGGGGGGGGTGGGGGGGGGGGGGGGTGGGGGGGGGGGGGGGTGGGGGGGGGGGGGGGTGGGGGGGGGGGGGGGTGGGGGGGGGGGGGGGTGGGGGGGGGGGGGGGTGGGGGGGGGGGGGGGTGGGGGGGGGGGGGGGTGGGGGGGGGGGGGGGTGGGGGGGGGGGGGGGTGGGGGGGGGGGGGGGTGGGGGGGGGGGGGGGTGGGGGGGGGGGGGGGTGGGGGGGGGGGGGGGTGGGGGGGGGGGGGGGTGGGGGGGGGGGGGGGTGGGGGGGGGGGGGGGTGGGGGGGGGGGGGGGTGGGGGGGGGGGGGGGTGGGGGGGGGGGGGGGTGGGGGGGGGGGGGGGTGGGGGGGGGGGGGGGTGGGGGGGGGGGGGGGTGGGGGGGGGGGGGGGTGGGGGGGGGGGGGGGTGGGGGGGGGGGGGGGTGGGGGGGGGGGGGGGTGGGGGGGGGGGGGGGTGGGGGGGGGGGGGGGTGGGGGGGGGGGGGGGTGGGGGGGGGGGGGGGTGGGGGGGGGGGGGGGTGGGGGGGGGGGGGGGTGGGGGGGGGGGGGGGTGGGGGGGGGGGGGGGTGGGGGGGGGGGGGGGTGGGGGGGGGGGGGGGTGGGGGGGGGGGGGGGTGGGGGGGGGGGGGGGTGGGGGGGGGGGGGGGTGGGGGGGGGGGGGGGTGGGGGGGGGGGGGGGTGGGGGGGGGGGGGGGTGGGGGGGGGGGGGGGTGGGGGGGGGGGGGGGTGGGGGGGGGGGGGGGTGGGGGGGGGGGGGGGTGGGGGGGGGGGGGGGTGGGGGGGGGGGGGGGTGGGGGGGGGGGGGGGTGGGGGGGGGGGGGGGTGGGGGGGGGGGGGGGTGGGGGGGGGGGGGGGTGGGGGGGGGGGGGGGTGGGGGGGGGGGGGGGTGGGGGGGGGGGGGGGTGGGGGGGGGGGGGGGTGGGGGGGGGGGGGGGTGGGGGGGGGGGGGGGTGGGGGGGGGGGGGGGTGGGGGGGGGGGGGGGTGGGGGGGGGGGGGGGTGGGGGGGGGGGGGGGTGGGGGGGGGGGGGGGTGGGGGGGGGGGGGGGTGGGGGGGGGGGGGGGTGGGGGGGGGGGGGGGTGGGGGGGGGGGGGGGTGGGGGGGGGGGGGGGTGGGGGGGGGGGGGGGTGGGGGGGGGGGGGGGTGGGGGGGGGGGGGGGTGGGGGGGGGGGGGGGTGGGGGGGGGGGGGGGTGGGGGGGGGGGGGGGTGGGGGGGGGGGGGGGTGGGGGGGGGGGGGGGTGGGGGGGGGGGGGGGTGGGGGGGGGGGGGGGTGGGGGGGGGGGGGGGTGGGGGGGGGGGGGGGTGGGGGGGGGGGGGGGTGGGGGGGGGGGGGGGTGGGGGGGGGGGGGGGTGGGGGGGGGGGGGGGTGGGGGGGGGGGGGGGTGGGGGGGGGGGGGGGTGGGGGGGGGGGGGGGTGGGGGGGGGGGGGGGTGGGGGGGGGGGGGGGTGGGGGGGGGGGGGGGTGGGGGGGGGGGGGGGTGGGGGGGGGGGGGGGTGGGGGGGGGGGGGGGTGGGGGGGGGGGGGGGTGGGGGGGGGGGGGGGTGGGGGGGGGGGGGGGTGGGGGGGGGGGGGGGTGGGGGGGGGGGGGGGTGGGGGGGGGGGGGGGTGGGGGGGGGGGGGGGTGGGGGGGGGGGGGGGTGGGGGGGGGGGGGGGTGGGGGGGGGGGGGGGTGGGGGGGGGGGGGGGTGGGGGGGGGGGGGGGTGGGGGGGGGGGGGGGTGGGGGGGGGGGGGGGTGGGGGGGGGGGGGGGTGGGGGGGGGGGGGGGTGGGGGGGGGGGGGGGTGGGGGGGGGGGGGGGTGGGGGGGGGGGGGGGTGGGGGGGGGGGGGGGTGGGGGGGGGGGGGGGTGGGGGGGGGGGGGGGTGGGGGGGGGGGGGGGTGGGGGGGGGGGGGGGTGGGGGGGGGGGGGGGTGGGGGGGGGGGGGGGTGGGGGGGGGGGGGGGTGGGGGGGGGGGGGGGTGGGGGGGGGGGGGGGTGGGGGGGGGGGGGGGTGGGGGGGGGGGGGGGTGGGGGGGGGGGGGGGTGGGGGGGGGGGGGGGTGGGGGGGGGGGGGGGTGGGGGGGGGGGGGGGTGGGGGGGGGGGGGGGTGGGGGGGGGGGGGGGTGGGGGGGGGGGGGGGTGGGGGGGGGGGGGGGTGGGGGGGGGGGGGGGTGGGGGGGGGGGGGGGTGGGGGGGGGGGGGGGTGGGGGGGGGGGGGGGTGGGGGGGGGGGGGGGTGGGGGGGGGGGGGGGTGGGGGGGGGGGGGGGTGGGGGGGGGGGGGGGTGGGGGGGGGGGGGGGTGGGGGGGGGGGGGGGTGGGGGGGGGGGGGGGTGGGGGGGGGGGGGGGTGGGGGGGGGGGGGGGTGGGGGGGGGGGGGGGTGGGGGGGGGGGGGGGTGGGGGGGGGGGGGGGTGGGGGGGGGGGGGGGTGGGGGGGGGGGGGGGTGGGGGGGGGGGGGGGTGGGGGGGGGGGGGGGTGGGGGGGGGGGGGGGTGGGGGGGGGGGGGGGTGGGGGGGGGGGGGGGTGGGGGGGGGGGGGGGTGGGGGGGGGGGGGGGTGGGGGGGGGGGGGGGTGGGGGGGGGGGGGGGTGGGGGGGGGGGGGGGTGGGGGGGGGGGGGGGTGGGGGGGGGGGGGGGTGGGGGGGGGGGGGGGTGGGGGGGGGGGGGGGTGGGGGGGGGGGGGGGTGGGGGGGGGGGGGGGTGGGGGGGGGGGGGGGTGGGGGGGGGGGGGGGTGGGGGGGGGGGGGGGTGGGGGGGGGGGGGGGTGGGGGGGGGGGGGGGTGGGGGGGGGGGGGGGTGGGGGGGGGGGGGGGTGGGGGGGGGGGGGGGTGGGGGGGGGGGGGGGTGGGGGGGGGGGGGGGTGGGGGGGGGGGGGGGTGGGGGGGGGGGGGGGTGGGGGGGGGGGGGGGTGGGGGGGGGGGGGGGTGGGGGGGGGGGGGGGTGGGGGGGGGGGGGGGTGGGGGGGGGGGGGGGTGGGGGGGGGGGGGGGTGGGGGGGGGGGGGGGTGGGGGGGGGGGGGGGTGGGGGGGGGGGGGGGTGGGGGGGGGGGGGGGTGGGGGGGGGGGGGGGTGGGGGGGGGGGGGGGTGGGGGGGGGGGGGGGTGGGGGGGGGGGGGGGTGGGGGGGGGGGGGGGTGGGGGGGGGGGGGGGTGGGGGGGGGGGGGGGTGGGGGGGGGGGGGGGTGGGGGGGGGGGGGGGTGGGGGGGGGGGGGGGTGGGGGGGGGGGGGGGTGGGGGGGGGGGGGGGTGGGGGGGGGGGGGGGTGGGGGGGGGGGGGGGTGGGGGGGGGGGGGGGTGGGGGGGGGGGGGGGTGGGGGGGGGGGGGGGTGGGGGGGGGGGGGGGTGGGGGGGGGGGGGGGTGGGGGGGGGGGGGGGTGGGGGGGGGGGGGGGTGGGGGGGGGGGGGGGTGGGGGGGGGGGGGGGTGGGGGGGGGGGGGGGTGGGGGGGGGGGGGGGTGGGGGGGGGGGGGGGTGGGGGGGGGGGGGGGTGGGGGGGGGGGGGGGTGGGGGGGGGGGGGGGTGGGGGGGGGGGGGGGTGGGGGGGGGGGGGGGTGGGGGGGGGGGGGGGTGGGGGGGGGGGGGGGTGGGGGGGGGGGGGGGTGGGGGGGGGGGGGGGTGGGGGGGGGGGGGGGTGGGGGGGGGGGGGGGTGGGGGGGGGGGGGGGTGGGGGGGGGGGGGGGTGGGGGGGGGGGGGGGTGGGGGGGGGGGGGGGTGGGGGGGGGGGGGGGTGGGGGGGGGGGGGGGTGGGGGGGGGGGGGGGTGGGGGGGGGGGGGGGTGGGGGGGGGGGGGGGTGGGGGGGGGGGGGGGTGGGGGGGGGGGGGGGTGGGGGGGGGGGGGGGTGGGGGGGGGGGGGGGTGGGGGGGGGGGGGGGTGGGGGGGGGGGGGGGTGGGGGGGGGGGGGGGTGGGGGGGGGGGGGGGTGGGGGGGGGGGGGGGTGGGGGGGGGGGGGGGTGGGGGGGGGGGGGGGTGGGGGGGGGGGGGGGTGGGGGGGGGGGGGGGTGGGGGGGGGGGGGGGTGGGGGGGGGGGGGGGTGGGGGGGGGGGGGGGTGGGGGGGGGGGGGGGTGGGGGGGGGGGGGGGTGGGGGGGGGGGGGGGTGGGGGGGGGGGGGGGTGGGGGGGGGGGGGGGTGGGGGGGGGGGGGGGTGGGGGGGGGGGGGGGTGGGGGGGGGGGGGGGTGGGGGGGGGGGGGGGTGGGGGGGGGGGGGGGTGGGGGGGGGGGGGGGTGGGGGGGGGGGGGGGTGGGGGGGGGGGGGGGTGGGGGGGGGGGGGGGTGGGGGGGGGGGGGGGTGGGGGGGGGGGGGGGTGGGGGGGGGGGGGGGTGGGGGGGGGGGGGGGTGGGGGGGGGGGGGGGTGGGGGGGGGGGGGGGTGGGGGGGGGGGGGGGTGGGGGGGGGGGGGGGTGGGGGGGGGGGGGGGTGGGGGGGGGGGGGGGTGGGGGGGGGGGGGGGTGGGGGGGGGGGGGGGTGGGGGGGGGGGGGGGTGGGGGGGGGGGGGGGTGGGGGGGGGGGGGGGTGGGGGGGGGGGGGGGTGGGGGGGGGGGGGGGTGGGGGGGGGGGGGGGTGGGGGGGGGGGGGGGTGGGGGGGGGGGGGGGTGGGGGGGGGGGGGGGTGGGGGGGGGGGGGGGTGGGGGGGGGGGGGGGTGGGGGGGGGGGGGGGTGGGGGGGGGGGGGGGTGGGGGGGGGGGGGGGTGGGGGGGGGGGGGGGTGGGGGGGGGGGGGGGTGGGGGGGGGGGGGGGTGGGGGGGGGGGGGGGTGGGGGGGGGGGGGGGTGGGGGGGGGGGGGGGTGGGGGGGGGGGGGGGTGGGGGGGGGGGGGGGTGGGGGGGGGGGGGGGTGGGGGGGGGGGGGGGTGGGGGGGGGGGGGGGTGGGGGGGGGGGGGGGTGGGGGGGGGGGGGGGTGGGGGGGGGGGGGGGTGGGGGGGGGGGGGGGTGGGGGGGGGGGGGGGTGGGGGGGGGGGGGGGTGGGGGGGGGGGGGGGTGGGGGGGGGGGGGGGTGGGGGGGGGGGGGGGTGGGGGGGGGGGGGGGTGGGGGGGGGGGGGGGTGGGGGGGGGGGGGGGTGGGGGGGGGGGGGGGTGGGGGGGGGGGGGGGTGGGGGGGGGGGGGGGTGGGGGGGGGGGGGGGTGGGGGGGGGGGGGGGTGGGGGGGGGGGGGGGTGGGGGGGGGGGGGGGTGGGGGGGGGGGGGGGTGGGGGGGGGGGGGGGTGGGGGGGGGGGGGGGTGGGGGGGGGGGGGGGTGGGGGGGGGGGGGGGTGGGGGGGGGGGGGGGTGGGGGGGGGGGGGGGTGGGGGGGGGGGGGGGTGGGGGGGGGGGGGGGTGGGGGGGGGGGGGGGTGGGGGGGGGGGGGGGTGGGGGGGGGGGGGGGTGGGGGGGGGGGGGGGTGGGGGGGGGGGGGGGTGGGGGGGGGGGGGGGTGGGGGGGGGGGGGGGTGGGGGGGGGGGGGGGTGGGGGGGGGGGGGGGTGGGGGGGGGGGGGGGTGGGGGGGGGGGGGGGTGGGGGGGGGGGGGGGTGGGGGGGGGGGGGGGTGGGGGGGGGGGGGGGTGGGGGGGGGGGGGGGTGGGGGGGGGGGGGGGTGGGGGGGGGGGGGGGTGGGGGGGGGGGGGGGTGGGGGGGGGGGGGGGTGGGGGGGGGGGGGGGTGGGGGGGGGGGGGGGTGGGGGGGGGGGGGGGTGGGGGGGGGGGGGGGTGGGGGGGGGGGGGGGTGGGGGGGGGGGGGGGTGGGGGGGGGGGGGGGTGGGGGGGGGGGGGGGTGGGGGGGGGGGGGGGTGGGGGGGGGGGGGGGTGGGGGGGGGGGGGGGTGGGGGGGGGGGGGGGTGGGGGGGGGGGGGGGTGGGGGGGGGGGGGGGTGGGGGGGGGGGGGGGTGGGGGGGGGGGGGGGTGGGGGGGGGGGGGGGTGGGGGGGGGGGGGGGTGGGGGGGGGGGGGGGTGGGGGGGGGGGGGGGTGGGGGGGGGGGGGGGTGGGGGGGGGGGGGGGTGGGGGGGGGGGGGGGTGGGGGGGGGGGGGGGTGGGGGGGGGGGGGGGTGGGGGGGGGGGGGGGTGGGGGGGGGGGGGGGTGGGGGGGGGGGGGGGTGGGGGGGGGGGGGGGTGGGGGGGGGGGGGGGTGGGGGGGGGGGGGGGTGGGGGGGGGGGGGGGTGGGGGGGGGGGGGGGTGGGGGGGGGGGGGGGTGGGGGGGGGGGGGGGTGGGGGGGGGGGGGGGTGGGGGGGGGGGGGGGTGGGGGGGGGGGGGGGTGGGGGGGGGGGGGGGTGGGGGGGGGGGGGGGTGGGGGGGGGGGGGGGTGGGGGGGGGGGGGGGTGGGGGGGGGGGGGGGTGGGGGGGGGGGGGGGTGGGGGGGGGGGGGGGTGGGGGGGGGGGGGGGTGGGGGGGGGGGGGGGTGGGGGGGGGGGGGGGTGGGGGGGGGGGGGGGTGGGGGGGGGGGGGGGTGGGGGGGGGGGGGGGTGGGGGGGGGGGGGGGTGGGGGGGGGGGGGGGTGGGGGGGGGGGGGGGTGGGGGGGGGGGGGGGTGGGGGGGGGGGGGGGTGGGGGGGGGGGGGGGTGGGGGGGGGGGGGGGTGGGGGGGGGGGGGGGTGGGGGGGGGGGGGGGTGGGGGGGGGGGGGGGTGGGGGGGGGGGGGGGTGGGGGGGGGGGGGGGTGGGGGGGGGGGGGGGTGGGGGGGGGGGGGGGTGGGGGGGGGGGGGGGTGGGGGGGGGGGGGGGTGGGGGGGGGGGGGGGTGGGGGGGGGGGGGGGTGGGGGGGGGGGGGGGTGGGGGGGGGGGGGGGTGGGGGGGGGGGGGGGTGGGGGGGGGGGGGGGTGGGGGGGGGGGGGGGTGGGGGGGGGGGGGGGTGGGGGGGGGGGGGGGTGGGGGGGGGGGGGGGTGGGGGGGGGGGGGGGTGGGGGGGGGGGGGGGTGGGGGGGGGGGGGGGTGGGGGGGGGGGGGGGTGGGGGGGGGGGGGGGTGGGGGGGGGGGGGGGTGGGGGGGGGGGGGGGTGGGGGGGGGGGGGGGTGGGGGGGGGGGGGGGTGGGGGGGGGGGGGGGTGGGGGGGGGGGGGGGTGGGGGGGGGGGGGGGTGGGGGGGGGGGGGGGTGGGGGGGGGGGGGGGTGGGGGGGGGGGGGGGTGGGGGGGGGGGGGGGTGGGGGGGGGGGGGGGTGGGGGGGGGGGGGGGTGGGGGGGGGGGGGGGTGGGGGGGGGGGGGGGTGGGGGGGGGGGGGGGTGGGGGGGGGGGGGGGTGGGGGGGGGGGGGGGTGGGGGGGGGGGGGGGTGGGGGGGGGGGGGGGTGGGGGGGGGGGGGGGTGGGGGGGGGGGGGGGTGGGGGGGGGGGGGGGTGGGGGGGGGGGGGGGTGGGGGGGGGGGGGGGTGGGGGGGGGGGGGGGTGGGGGGGGGGGGGGGTGGGGGGGGGGGGGGGTGGGGGGGGGGGGGGGTGGGGGGGGGGGGGGGTGGGGGGGGGGGGGGGTGGGGGGGGGGGGGGGTGGGGGGGGGGGGGGGTGGGGGGGGGGGGGGGTGGGGGGGGGGGGGGGTGGGGGGGGGGGGGGGTGGGGGGGGGGGGGGGTGGGGGGGGGGGGGGGTGGGGGGGGGGGGGGGTGGGGGGGGGGGGGGGTGGGGGGGGGGGGGGGTGGGGGGGGGGGGGGGTGGGGGGGGGGGGGGGTGGGGGGGGGGGGGGGTGGGGGGGGGGGGGGGTGGGGGGGGGGGGGGGTGGGGGGGGGGGGGGGTGGGGGGGGGGGGGGGTGGGGGGGGGGGGGGGTGGGGGGGGGGGGGGGTGGGGGGGGGGGGGGGTGGGGGGGGGGGGGGGTGGGGGGGGGGGGGGGTGGGGGGGGGGGGGGGTGGGGGGGGGGGGGGGTGGGGGGGGGGGGGGGTGGGGGGGGGGGGGGGTGGGGGGGGGGGGGGGTGGGGGGGGGGGGGGGTGGGGGGGGGGGGGGGTGGGGGGGGGGGGGGGTGGGGGGGGGGGGGGGTGGGGGGGGGGGGGGGTGGGGGGGGGGGGGGGTGGGGGGGGGGGGGGGTGGGGGGGGGGGGGGGTGGGGGGGGGGGGGGGTGGGGGGGGGGGGGGGTGGGGGGGGGGGGGGGTGGGGGGGGGGGGGGGTGGGGGGGGGGGGGGGTGGGGGGGGGGGGGGGTGGGGGGGGGGGGGGGTGGGGGGGGGGGGGGGTGGGGGGGGGGGGGGGTGGGGGGGGGGGGGGGTGGGGGGGGGGGGGGGTGGGGGGGGGGGGGGGTGGGGGGGGGGGGGGGTGGGGGGGGGGGGGGGTGGGGGGGGGGGGGGGTGGGGGGGGGGGGGGGTGGGGGGGGGGGGGGGTGGGGGGGGGGGGGGGTGGGGGGGGGGGGGGGTGGGGGGGGGGGGGGGTGGGGGGGGGGGGGGGTGGGGGGGGGGGGGGGTGGGGGGGGGGGGGGGTGGGGGGGGGGGGGGGTGGGGGGGGGGGGGGGTGGGGGGGGGGGGGGGTGGGGGGGGGGGGGGGTGGGGGGGGGGGGGGGTGGGGGGGGGGGGGGGTGGGGGGGGGGGGGGGTGGGGGGGGGGGGGGGTGGGGGGGGGGGGGGGTGGGGGGGGGGGGGGGTGGGGGGGGGGGGGGGTGGGGGGGGGGGGGGGTGGGGGGGGGGGGGGGTGGGGGGGGGGGGGGGTGGGGGGGGGGGGGGGTGGGGGGGGGGGGGGGTGGGGGGGGGGGGGGGTGGGGGGGGGGGGGGGTGGGGGGGGGGGGGGGTGGGGGGGGGGGGGGGTGGGGGGGGGGGGGGGTGGGGGGGGGGGGGGGTGGGGGGGGGGGGGGGTGGGGGGGGGGGGGGGTGGGGGGGGGGGGGGGTGGGGGGGGGGGGGGGTGGGGGGGGGGGGGGGTGGGGGGGGGGGGGGGTGGGGGGGGGGGGGGGTGGGGGGGGGGGGGGGTGGGGGGGGGGGGGGGTGGGGGGGGGGGGGGGTGGGGGGGGGGGGGGGTGGGGGGGGGGGGGGGTGGGGGGGGGGGGGGGTGGGGGGGGGGGGGGGTGGGGGGGGGGGGGGGTGGGGGGGGGGGGGGGTGGGGGGGGGGGGGGGTGGGGGGGGGGGGGGGTGGGGGGGGGGGGGGGTGGGGGGGGGGGGGGGTGGGGGGGGGGGGGGGTGGGGGGGGGGGGGGGTGGGGGGGGGGGGGGGTGGGGGGGGGGGGGGGTGGGGGGGGGGGGGGGTGGGGGGGGGGGGGGGTGGGGGGGGGGGGGGGTGGGGGGGGGGGGGGGTGGGGGGGGGGGGGGGTGGGGGGGGGGGGGGGTGGGGGGGGGGGGGGGTGGGGGGGGGGGGGGGTGGGGGGGGGGGGGGGTGGGGGGGGGGGGGGGTGGGGGGGGGGGGGGGTGGGGGGGGGGGGGGGTGGGGGGGGGGGGGGGTGGGGGGGGGGGGGGGTGGGGGGGGGGGGGGGTGGGGGGGGGGGGGGGTGGGGGGGGGGGGGGGTGGGGGGGGGGGGGGGTGGGGGGGGGGGGGGGTGGGGGGGGGGGGGGGTGGGGGGGGGGGGGGGTGGGGGGGGGGGGGGGTGGGGGGGGGGGGGGGTGGGGGGGGGGGGGGGTGGGGGGGGGGGGGGGTGGGGGGGGGGGGGGGTGGGGGGGGGGGGGGGTGGGGGGGGGGGGGGGTGGGGGGGGGGGGGGGTGGGGGGGGGGGGGGGTGGGGGGGGGGGGGGGTGGGGGGGGGGGGGGGTGGGGGGGGGGGGGGGTGGGGGGGGGGGGGGGTGGGGGGGGGGGGGGGTGGGGGGGGGGGGGGGTGGGGGGGGGGGGGGGTGGGGGGGGGGGGGGGTGGGGGGGGGGGGGGGTGGGGGGGGGGGGGGGTGGGGGGGGGGGGGGGTGGGGGGGGGGGGGGGTGGGGGGGGGGGGGGGTGGGGGGGGGGGGGGGTGGGGGGGGGGGGGGGTGGGGGGGGGGGGGGGTGGGGGGGGGGGGGGGTGGGGGGGGGGGGGGGTGGGGGGGGGGGGGGGTGGGGGGGGGGGGGGGTGGGGGGGGGGGGGGGTGGGGGGGGGGGGGGGTGGGGGGGGGGGGGGGTGGGGGGGGGGGGGGGTGGGGGGGGGGGGGGGTGGGGGGGGGGGGGGGTGGGGGGGGGGGGGGGTGGGGGGGGGGGGGGGTGGGGGGGGGGGGGGGTGGGGGGGGGGGGGGGTGGGGGGGGGGGGGGGTGGGGGGGGGGGGGGGTGGGGGGGGGGGGGGGTGGGGGGGGGGGGGGGTGGGGGGGGGGGGGGGTGGGGGGGGGGGGGGGTGGGGGGGGGGGGGGGTGGGGGGGGGGGGGGGTGGGGGGGGGGGGGGGTGGGGGGGGGGGGGGGTGGGGGGGGGGGGGGGTGGGGGGGGGGGGGGGTGGGGGGGGGGGGGGGTGGGGGGGGGGGGGGGTGGGGGGGGGGGGGGGTGGGGGGGGGGGGGGGTGGGGGGGGGGGGGGGTGGGGGGGGGGGGGGGTGGGGGGGGGGGGGGGTGGGGGGGGGGGGGGGTGGGGGGGGGGGGGGGTGGGGGGGGGGGGGGGTGGGGGGGGGGGGGGGTGGGGGGGGGGGGGGGTGGGGGGGGGGGGGGGTGGGGGGGGGGGGGGGTGGGGGGGGGGGGGGGTGGGGGGGGGGGGGGGTGGGGGGGGGGGGGGGTGGGGGGGGGGGGGGGTGGGGGGGGGGGGGGGTGGGGGGGGGGGGGGGTGGGGGGGGGGGGGGGTGGGGGGGGGGGGGGGTGGGGGGGGGGGGGGGTGGGGGGGGGGGGGGGTGGGGGGGGGGGGGGGTGGGGGGGGGGGGGGGTGGGGGGGGGGGGGGGTGGGGGGGGGGGGGGGTGGGGGGGGGGGGGGGTGGGGGGGGGGGGGGGTGGGGGGGGGGGGGGGTGGGGGGGGGGGGGGGTGGGGGGGGGGGGGGGTGGGGGGGGGGGGGGGTGGGGGGGGGGGGGGGTGGGGGGGGGGGGGGGTGGGGGGGGGGGGGGGTGGGGGGGGGGGGGGGTGGGGGGGGGGGGGGGTGGGGGGGGGGGGGGGTGGGGGGGGGGGGGGGTGGGGGGGGGGGGGGGTGGGGGGGGGGGGGGGTGGGGGGGGGGGGGGGTGGGGGGGGGGGGGGGTGGGGGGGGGGGGGGGTGGGGGGGGGGGGGGGTGGGGGGGGGGGGGGGTGGGGGGGGGGGGGGGTGGGGGGGGGGGGGGGTGGGGGGGGGGGGGGGTGGGGGGGGGGGGGGGTGGGGGGGGGGGGGGGTGGGGGGGGGGGGGGGTGGGGGGGGGGGGGGGTGGGGGGGGGGGGGGGTGGGGGGGGGGGGGGGTGGGGGGGGGGGGGGGTGGGGGGGGGGGGGGGTGGGGGGGGGGGGGGGTGGGGGGGGGGGGGGGTGGGGGGGGGGGGGGGTGGGGGGGGGGGGGGGTGGGGGGGGGGGGGGGTGGGGGGGGGGGGGGGTGGGGGGGGGGGGGGGTGGGGGGGGGGGGGGGTGGGGGGGGGGGGGGGTGGGGGGGGGGGGGGGTGGGGGGGGGGGGGGGTGGGGGGGGGGGGGGGTGGGGGGGGGGGGGGGTGGGGGGGGGGGGGGGTGGGGGGGGGGGGGGGTGGGGGGGGGGGGGGGTGGGGGGGGGGGGGGGTGGGGGGGGGGGGGGGTGGGGGGGGGGGGGGGTGGGGGGGGGGGGGGGTGGGGGGGGGGGGGGGTGGGGGGGGGGGGGGGTGGGGGGGGGGGGGGGTGGGGGGGGGGGGGGGTGGGGGGGGGGGGGGGTGGGGGGGGGGGGGGGTGGGGGGGGGGGGGGGTGGGGGGGGGGGGGGGTGGGGGGGGGGGGGGGTGGGGGGGGGGGGGGGTGGGGGGGGGGGGGGGTGGGGGGGGGGGGGGGTGGGGGGGGGGGGGGGTGGGGGGGGGGGGGGGTGGGGGGGGGGGGGGGTGGGGGGGGGGGGGGGTGGGGGGGGGGGGGGGTGGGGGGGGGGGGGGGTGGGGGGGGGGGGGGGTGGGGGGGGGGGGGGGTGGGGGGGGGGGGGGGTGGGGGGGGGGGGGGGTGGGGGGGGGGGGGGGTGGGGGGGGGGGGGGGTGGGGGGGGGGGGGGGTGGGGGGGGGGGGGGGTGGGGGGGGGGGGGGGTGGGGGGGGGGGGGGGTGGGGGGGGGGGGGGGTGGGGGGGGGGGGGGGTGGGGGGGGGGGGGGGTGGGGGGGGGGGGGGGTGGGGGGGGGGGGGGGTGGGGGGGGGGGGGGGTGGGGGGGGGGGGGGGTGGGGGGGGGGGGGGGTGGGGGGGGGGGGGGGTGGGGGGGGGGGGGGGTGGGGGGGGGGGGGGGTGGGGGGGGGGGGGGGTGGGGGGGGGGGGGGGTGGGGGGGGGGGGGGGTGGGGGGGGGGGGGGGTGGGGGGGGGGGGGGGTGGGGGGGGGGGGGGGTGGGGGGGGGGGGGGGTGGGGGGGGGGGGGGGTGGGGGGGGGGGGGGGTGGGGGGGGGGGGGGGTGGGGGGGGGGGGGGGTGGGGGGGGGGGGGGGTGGGGGGGGGGGGGGGTGGGGGGGGGGGGGGGTGGGGGGGGGGGGGGGTGGGGGGGGGGGGGGGTGGGGGGGGGGGGGGGTGGGGGGGGGGGGGGGTGGGGGGGGGGGGGGGTGGGGGGGGGGGGGGGTGGGGGGGGGGGGGGGTGGGGGGGGGGGGGGGTGGGGGGGGGGGGGGGTGGGGGGGGGGGGGGGTGGGGGGGGGGGGGGGTGGGGGGGGGGGGGGGTGGGGGGGGGGGGGGGTGGGGGGGGGGGGGGGTGGGGGGGGGGGGGGGTGGGGGGGGGGGGGGGTGGGGGGGGGGGGGGGTGGGGGGGGGGGGGGGTGGGGGGGGGGGGGGGTGGGGGGGGGGGGGGGTGGGGGGGGGGGGGGGTGGGGGGGGGGGGGGGTGGGGGGGGGGGGGGGTGGGGGGGGGGGGGGGTGGGGGGGGGGGGGGGTGGGGGGGGGGGGGGGTGGGGGGGGGGGGGGGTGGGGGGGGGGGGGGGTGGGGGGGGGGGGGGGTGGGGGGGGGGGGGGGTGGGGGGGGGGGGGGGTGGGGGGGGGGGGGGGTGGGGGGGGGGGGGGGTGGGGGGGGGGGGGGGTGGGGGGGGGGGGGGGTGGGGGGGGGGGGGGGTGGGGGGGGGGGGGGGTGGGGGGGGGGGGGGGTGGGGGGGGGGGGGGGTGGGGGGGGGGGGGGGTGGGGGGGGGGGGGGGTGGGGGGGGGGGGGGGTGGGGGGGGGGGGGGGTGGGGGGGGGGGGGGGTGGGGGGGGGGGGGGGTGGGGGGGGGGGGGGGTGGGGGGGGGGGGGGGTGGGGGGGGGGGGGGGTGGGGGGGGGGGGGGGTGGGGGGGGGGGGGGGTGGGGGGGGGGGGGGGTGGGGGGGGGGGGGGGTGGGGGGGGGGGGGGGTGGGGGGGGGGGGGGGTGGGGGGGGGGGGGGGTGGGGGGGGGGGGGGGTGGGGGGGGGGGGGGGTGGGGGGGGGGGGGGGTGGGGGGGGGGGGGGGTGGGGGGGGGGGGGGGTGGGGGGGGGGGGGGGTGGGGGGGGGGGGGGGTGGGGGGGGGGGGGGGTGGGGGGGGGGGGGGGTGGGGGGGGGGGGGGGTGGGGGGGGGGGGGGGTGGGGGGGGGGGGGGGTGGGGGGGGGGGGGGGTGGGGGGGGGGGGGGGTGGGGGGGGGGGGGGGTGGGGGGGGGGGGGGGTGGGGGGGGGGGGGGGTGGGGGGGGGGGGGGGTGGGGGGGGGGGGGGGTGGGGGGGGGGGGGGGTGGGGGGGGGGGGGGGTGGGGGGGGGGGGGGGTGGGGGGGGGGGGGGGTGGGGGGGGGGGGGGGTGGGGGGGGGGGGGGGTGGGGGGGGGGGGGGGTGGGGGGGGGGGGGGGTGGGGGGGGGGGGGGGTGGGGGGGGGGGGGGGTGGGGGGGGGGGGGGGTGGGGGGGGGGGGGGGTGGGGGGGGGGGGGGGTGGGGGGGGGGGGGGGTGGGGGGGGGGGGGGGTGGGGGGGGGGGGGGGTGGGGGGGGGGGGGGGTGGGGGGGGGGGGGGGTGGGGGGGGGGGGGGGTGGGGGGGGGGGGGGGTGGGGGGGGGGGGGGGTGGGGGGGGGGGGGGGTGGGGGGGGGGGGGGGTGGGGGGGGGGGGGGGTGGGGGGGGGGGGGGGTGGGGGGGGGGGGGGGTGGGGGGGGGGGGGGGTGGGGGGGGGGGGGGGTGGGGGGGGGGGGGGGTGGGGGGGGGGGGGGGTGGGGGGGGGGGGGGGTGGGGGGGGGGGGGGGTGGGGGGGGGGGGGGGTGGGGGGGGGGGGGGGTGGGGGGGGGGGGGGGTGGGGGGGGGGGGGGGTGGGGGGGGGGGGGGGTGGGGGGGGGGGGGGGTGGGGGGGGGGGGGGGTGGGGGGGGGGGGGGGTGGGGGGGGGGGGGGGTGGGGGGGGGGGGGGGTGGGGGGGGGGGGGGGTGGGGGGGGGGGGGGGTGGGGGGGGGGGGGGGTGGGGGGGGGGGGGGGTGGGGGGGGGGGGGGGTGGGGGGGGGGGGGGGTGGGGGGGGGGGGGGGTGGGGGGGGGGGGGGGTGGGGGGGGGGGGGGGTGGGGGGGGGGGGGGGTGGGGGGGGGGGGGGGTGGGGGGGGGGGGGGGTGGGGGGGGGGGGGGGTGGGGGGGGGGGGGGGTGGGGGGGGGGGGGGGTGGGGGGGGGGGGGGGTGGGGGGGGGGGGGGGTGGGGGGGGGGGGGGGTGGGGGGGGGGGGGGGTGGGGGGGGGGGGGGGTGGGGGGGGGGGGGGGTGGGGGGGGGGGGGGGTGGGGGGGGGGGGGGGTGGGGGGGGGGGGGGGTGGGGGGGGGGGGGGGTGGGGGGGGGGGGGGGTGGGGGGGGGGGGGGGTGGGGGGGGGGGGGGGTGGGGGGGGGGGGGGGTGGGGGGGGGGGGGGGTGGGGGGGGGGGGGGGTGGGGGGGGGGGGGGGTGGGGGGGGGGGGGGGTGGGGGGGGGGGGGGGTGGGGGGGGGGGGGGGTGGGGGGGGGGGGGGGTGGGGGGGGGGGGGGGTGGGGGGGGGGGGGGGTGGGGGGGGGGGGGGGTGGGGGGGGGGGGGGGTGGGGGGGGGGGGGGGTGGGGGGGGGGGGGGGTGGGGGGGGGGGGGGGTGGGGGGGGGGGGGGGTGGGGGGGGGGGGGGGTGGGGGGGGGGGGGGGTGGGGGGGGGGGGGGGTGGGGGGGGGGGGGGGTGGGGGGGGGGGGGGGTGGGGGGGGGGGGGGGTGGGGGGGGGGGGGGGTGGGGGGGGGGGGGGGTGGGGGGGGGGGGGGGTGGGGGGGGGGGGGGGTGGGGGGGGGGGGGGGTGGGGGGGGGGGGGGGTGGGGGGGGGGGGGGGTGGGGGGGGGGGGGGGTGGGGGGGGGGGGGGGTGGGGGGGGGGGGGGGTGGGGGGGGGGGGGGGTGGGGGGGGGGGGGGGTGGGGGGGGGGGGGGGTGGGGGGGGGGGGGGGTGGGGGGGGGGGGGGGTGGGGGGGGGGGGGGGTGGGGGGGGGGGGGGGTGGGGGGGGGGGGGGGTGGGGGGGGGGGGGGGTGGGGGGGGGGGGGGGTGGGGGGGGGGGGGGGTGGGGGGGGGGGGGGGTGGGGGGGGGGGGGGGTGGGGGGGGGGGGGGGTGGGGGGGGGGGGGGGTGGGGGGGGGGGGGGGTGGGGGGGGGGGGGGGTGGGGGGGGGGGGGGGTGGGGGGGGGGGGGGGTGGGGGGGGGGGGGGGTGGGGGGGGGGGGGGGTGGGGGGGGGGGGGGGTGGGGGGGGGGGGGGGTGGGGGGGGGGGGGGGTGGGGGGGGGGGGGGGTGGGGGGGGGGGGGGGTGGGGGGGGGGGGGGGTGGGGGGGGGGGGGGGTGGGGGGGGGGGGGGGTGGGGGGGGGGGGGGGTGGGGGGGGGGGGGGGTGGGGGGGGGGGGGGGTGGGGGGGGGGGGGGGTGGGGGGGGGGGGGGGTGGGGGGGGGGGGGGGTGGGGGGGGGGGGGGGTGGGGGGGGGGGGGGGTGGGGGGGGGGGGGGGTGGGGGGGGGGGGGGGTGGGGGGGGGGGGGGGTGGGGGGGGGGGGGGGTGGGGGGGGGGGGGGGTGGGGGGGGGGGGGGGTGGGGGGGGGGGGGGGTGGGGGGGGGGGGGGGTGGGGGGGGGGGGGGGTGGGGGGGGGGGGGGGTGGGGGGGGGGGGGGGTGGGGGGGGGGGGGGGTGGGGGGGGGGGGGGGTGGGGGGGGGGGGGGGTGGGGGGGGGGGGGGGTGGGGGGGGGGGGGGGTGGGGGGGGGGGGGGGTGGGGGGGGGGGGGGGTGGGGGGGGGGGGGGGTGGGGGGGGGGGGGGGTGGGGGGGGGGGGGGGTGGGGGGGGGGGGGGGTGGGGGGGGGGGGGGGTGGGGGGGGGGGGGGGTGGGGGGGGGGGGGGGTGGGGGGGGGGGGGGGTGGGGGGGGGGGGGGGTGGGGGGGGGGGGGGGTGGGGGGGGGGGGGGGTGGGGGGGGGGGGGGGTGGGGGGGGGGGGGGGTGGGGGGGGGGGGGGGTGGGGGGGGGGGGGGGTGGGGGGGGGGGGGGGTGGGGGGGGGGGGGGGTGGGGGGGGGGGGGGGTGGGGGGGGGGGGGGGTGGGGGGGGGGGGGGGTGGGGGGGGGGGGGGGTGGGGGGGGGGGGGGGTGGGGGGGGGGGGGGGTGGGGGGGGGGGGGGGTGGGGGGGGGGGGGGGTGGGGGGGGGGGGGGGTGGGGGGGGGGGGGGGTGGGGGGGGGGGGGGGTGGGGGGGGGGGGGGGTGGGGGGGGGGGGGGGTGGGGGGGGGGGGGGGTGGGGGGGGGGGGGGGTGGGGGGGGGGGGGGGTGGGGGGGGGGGGGGGTGGGGGGGGGGGGGGGTGGGGGGGGGGGGGGGTGATGGATAGCTTTAAAAGGGGCTTGGACAGATTTATGGAGGAGAAGTCGATTTATGGCTACCAATCTTGATCCTCTTTGATCTGAGATTGCAAATGCCTTAACAGTCCAGGTGCTCGGGAGCAACAGCCACAGAAGGCCATTGCTTTCACATCCTACATGTGAACTCCCAAAGGCACCTGGTGGGCCACTGCGAGTAGCAGAGAGCTGGACTAGATGGACTCTGGTCTGATCCAGCTGGCTTGTTCTTATGTTCTTATGTTCTTAGGCCAGATGAGACTCATGCAGTGTGACCTCCACTGTATGGTCCTCAATCTGCACCTCCCCTTCTTCCCTGCAACAGCTGTTGTCACTGGGCCCTAAAGACAATGTTTTTTCTTTCTGTGACTCTGACTTCTGGGAGGGGTGTGCATCCTTCCATCCAAGCCTCTGCAGCACAGATTTCCTTGCCCGTTTTGTGGTTTTTTTGCACGGGAAGTTTCCTCTCTCTGCAAAATGAAAGCTTGTGGCAGGGATCAATTTACGATGGGGACCTCAAATCAAGTCACCTTTCCCAGCTGACCACCCTCCCTTTCAAGTGTGCAAATTCAGCACATATGGGTAACAGAGGGCCTAGGGTCCCATTGGGCCAATGTTGCATAGAACGGCATTTGGGTCTGGAAAAAAATCCCTCTGGCCACGACTCTGATACTGTGATTCCTGGTTCTCTTTGACCTGGGTTTGGTTAAAAGGGACTGTGCCCAGGAGGGGTCTTTCCCCTCCTTCAAGGAGCCGTGGCTGAAGCATCGACTCTCCCAGTGTGAGGCAGGACAATTACTCTGTGGCTTCCACAGGAAACGTGCTGTCCCCCACCTTTGTGAAGGTGCCACCTCCACAAAGAAGGGCAGTGGGGTGGTCAGTCGTTCTGCCTAGGGCAGTCACATTGTTTCTCTCTAAGAGCAGTTGTGGTACACTGCTGGCACTCTCACCATGTGCTGCGATTTGTCAGGGACAACCCTCTCAAGTCACGACTTGCTCAGACAGCCCATCCTTGCGCCCCAGACTTATCTCTGTCTCCAAATGTTGACTGCTCAGTTTGAAGAGCCTCTGAGATTCCATGTGATGTGTTCTCTGGTGGGTTGGTTTTTTCCCTGTGAGGGTTCTGGGTAATGATTTTCTTATGGACTCTTCTTGTTCGCAACGGCCATGTTCCTCATGCATTCAGACAGCGTTGTGTGACACACACAGTCCTCATGCCAGCTTGTCCGCACTTCCTTCCACAGGTGCTGAATCTGTAAGAGCAGAGTCCAGACCGCAGAACATGTGTCAAGGGTGGAGGCAGAGGTGCAGAACAGGTCACCAGTTATAACAGAGAGAGGCCATTGTCCACACAAACTGCATGCACACAAGTGAAATGTGCACATCAGCTACTCAACAAACCAACCCCTTGAGGAACGTGAGCGCACCTGGGTGACCATTGAAAAGTCACGGTGCGCCAATGGTGGTAACCATTGCTGCGGAAGGGACAAGTTCAGAAGTGTTAGAAGGAGCAGGTAGATCTTTGAGTTGTGGATTTGGCTTTCAAATCACACTGTCTTGTTTTTTTCCCCCCAGTTAATGTTTCCTCCCCAACTTTGGTGGAGATTACTTAAGCACAAGTGCGGAAGAGTACAATAAAGGCGGTAGTCCTTTGCCCCAAAAGGGACAGGTGCATGTCTTGTCAACTCCGCTTTTTTAATTATTGAACGGGGTAAGTGCCTGAAATTGTGTAGGCAGAATATGCTTCAGTGGTCAGAGTTGGGAACAGTTCGTGATATTATTGTGAACTGTTGTGCACCTGTATGAATCTCTCCTTGTTTGGGATGGCTGTCAATTGATACCTACCCTTGTGAACCTAGGCCAGTGGTGGCGAACCTTTGGCACTCCAGATGTTATGGACTACAATTCCCATCAGCCCTTTCCAGCATGGCCAATTGGCCATGCTGGCAGGGGCTGATGGGAATTATAGTCCATAACATCTGGAGTGCCAAAGGTTCGCCACCATGGCCCTAGGCACTAACCGCGAATTGTGCCCTGCACACATTTATAAATTCCCTTCCACTTTTACTTCCCTTGAAGCCAATATTAAGGCAATGGCACCACTAACCATCTCGATGTGTGGCACCCGTAAAGTGGAGGCACAACACATGAATCCACAAGGAGCACTGCACCCTTTGTCTCCCACTATTAGATATGTGGCAGTATCGCAGACTATCTAGTGGTACTTCTGCGTCTTTGCTGGGCACAGCATCCTCCCCCCACCTTGAAACCAATGATAGGAATGTAATGAGTTAACAGGCGTTTATTGGGAAAGAACACGGTACACCAGGAAAAGATTAAAAGATCAGTCAAACAGCTCAAACTCTACAAACCACCCCCCAACCCCCTGCGACGCTGCCAGAGGACACATTTACACAATGTACATGGCTGTTCCCCCAAAACTGCTGTGCCTATGGGCCCCTCCGTCGCTTGCAGACATCCCTGAGGCATTTATGAGCCTCCTCTGTTCGCTCCTGTTCCTTTTTGAGCTGCTGCAGTGTTGCCTCAATCCTCTTCTGTGCCACCTCCTGGCTTTCAACGCGCTGCAGCAGATTTTGTACTGCAAATCAAATGGTAAATTATGATCAACACTTGCCATCTAAGTGAGTCACCGACACTCATAAGAACCGTACAGCTGAGGAAAGTCACCGCAGGATTGCACCGTAGACCATCTAGTCCAGCACTCTGATTCTCTCAGTGAATCTCCGTCAGCCAGGCTTGATTTTCTACATGTTCTACATTTATAGCAGTAATGACAGATTTCAGCTATGCACCAGGGGCAGAAGTGAAACAGGTTTGGCTGTAGTTTCCTCCTCCCCCCTCATGATCCTTTCATACAGTTCTGTTTGGAATGGGCCATTATGCAGTATGTAGGGATGTATGTTGACTTATGGGAAAAGTTGCATATCTCGGTGTGAAGATCACCAGTCCCAAGTTCAATCTGTTTAAGACTTCTTGGGTGAATGGAGCCTGAGTGAGGGGATTTGTTATGTTTATTAATAGCTGCCAGATCTTCTGTCTGGTTAACCACAATTTTTGCTATTTCCTCAGAGTCCCCCCACAAGGAAGCTTGGGTCTGGTGGTGGAATTTTCCACACTTCCTCTCGGGTGCAGACTGTTGCAAAGAATTCACTAATCTTTTTTGCAAACTCCCTGCCATCTCTTAGCACACCCAGGGTCACTTTGTTCCTTTATGTACTTGTCTGTGACTTCAATGTAAGAACAGAAGAACATAGGAACAAGCCAGCTGGATCAGACCAGAGTCCAACTAGTCCAGCACTCTGCTAATCGCAGCGGCCCACCAGGTGCCTTTGGGAGCACACATGCAGGATGTGAAAGCAATGGCCTTCTGCGGCTGTTGCTCCAGAGCACCTGGTTCGCCAAGGCATTCACAATCTCAGATCAAGGAGGAGCAAGATTTTTCCTAATTATCCCCAATTATCCCCAGCGTGGACTGACTTCTCCATAAATCTGTCCAAGCCCTATTTAAAGCTATCCAGGTTAGTGACCATCACAACCTCCTGTGGCAGCATATTACAAACTCCATTCTGACGTTGCGTGAAATTTTTTTTTCTTCATTAGTATTTATTGCTCCCCCCAGAATTTTGAATGTATGCCCCCTGGCTATAGTATTGTGAGTTGGAGAGAAAAATATGTCTCTGTCAACATTTTCTAACACATTCATAATTCTACAGACTTCAATCATATCCCCTCTCAGACGTCTCCTCTCCAAACAATATAGTCCCAAACGCTGCAGTCTCTCCTCATAAGGAAGGTACTCCATTACCTCAATTATCCCCATTGCCCTTCCTGCACCTTTTGTATCTTTTCAACATCTGTTTTGAGATGAAGCGACCAGAACTGTAGACAGCAAAAGTAGATGGTGCCTGTTTCATGCCAAAACACAATGCCTGTGGCAGGGACGTAGGTATAGATTTTTTATGGGGGGTTCAGGGGTGGGGCCACGCCCCCATTCGTGCCTGGGGGCGTGGCCATGCCTCCACAAGCCCCGCCCCCAGCCTAAGTGCTTATAAAAGCAGCTCTCTGAGGCCGGGGACAGCAGACTCCCCTGCCCCACCCTCCCCTGCCCCCCACCAACTGGGCTCCCAGCCAGCAGCCCCTTCTGCCCTCCCCTCTGGGCAGAGGCGTAGCTAGGGAAAATGGAGCCCGGTGCAAAATCTGGGCGGCCGCTGTGATGCTGGAATCCACCGCAAACAGCATCACTTTCAATGGTGTTTAAACTGGAGAACCCAAATTCTCCTTTTAAATCCACCTTAAAGGGAGAATCTTGGGTCCCCAGTTAAAACAACATTGAAAGTGATGCTGTTTTGGGGCAGATTCTCCCCCACTATGAAACAGCATCACTTTCAGTGTTTAAACTGAGGATCTCAGATTCTCCCTTTAAATCCATGCCAAATTTCTGATTTAAAAGGAGAATCTGGGGAAATTTGGGGTGTGCCTGCTGTCAGGGGTGCAATTGTTAAGCTAGCAGCACCAAACTTTCAGAGTATCTTTAGGCAACTCTCCTAATGATACAACCCAGGTTTGGTGAAGTTTGGTTCAGGGGGCCAAAATTTATGGATCCTCAAAGGCGTAGCCCCCATCTTCTATTAGCTCCCATTGGAAACAATGGGGGATGTGGCACCCCCTTTGGGAGTCCATATCTTTGGACCCCCTGGACCAAACTTCACAAAATCTGGGTGGTATCAGTAAGAGACTATCCTGATGATACTTCCCAGGTTTGGTAAAGTTTGGTTCAGGGGGTCCAAGGTTATGGGCTCCCAAATGTGTAGCCCCCATCTTCTATTAGCTCCCATTGGAAACAATGGGGGATGGGGACACCCCCTTTGGGAGTCCATAACTTTGGACCCCCTAAATCAAACTTCACCAGACTTGGGTAGAATCATCAGGAGTGTCTCCCCAAACATCCCTGAAATTTTGGTGCTGCTAGCTTAAAAACTGCGCCCTCTGCAGGCCCAAAACCGAAAAAACACTGAAAATACAAAAAACCCACAAACGAGGGGGGTGGAGCTTCGGACATGCAATGGGGGGGGGGTTGAACCCGAGAAAAACCCCCCTTACCTATGTCCTTGGCCTGTGGTTTGTCTGCTGGCGCAGTAACACTGATGTTTGGCAAGCGTGCATGCTCAGTGTGTCCTCTGCATCCATGGCACTCCATGGTCTGCCTATCAGTTTATGACCTGGCCATTGTGCACTGCAGAAAGTGATCCTTATACCTCCACAAACACGAGTGCTTGTGGATTACACACGCGTGACCGCAGAGGTAATCTGCACTCTTTTTCCGCAGCAAGTGTGCCAGCTTATACCCTGGTTCTAACAGACAGCTCTGTAATTGTTTGCAGCATACAAAAGGAAACACTCACTTACTGATCAGGAGGCACTTATCACACGATAATCCCTCATTTGAGGCTTGTCCTGGCAGTGTTCCCTGTGCTTCAACTGGCGCTGTTGACGAGAAGGAGGTACCTGAAAATGGAAAGGATAACATGTCTCACTGCTGCATCTTCGTTTACTTGTACAGGGTGTTTGTTGTGAGGGGGGAAGGGCAAGGAGATTGTAAGCCCCTTTGAGTCTCCTGCAGGATAGAAAGGGGGGGATATAAATCCAAACTCTTCTTCTTCTTCTTCTACAGGGGTATGGGTGTCGATGATCCAGGATTAGCCAGGGGACAGGAACGCCAAGAACGCAGTCACCTTTGCCAGGTCCTAGCTCCCTCTCCTCTCTGCCCTCCTCGCCACGGCTGTCATCTTTGCTTGATGATTTAGGTCAGTGGTGGTGAACCTTTGGCACTCCAGATGTCATGGACTACAATTCCCATCAGCCCCTGCCAATTGACCATGCTGGCAGGGGCTGATGGGAATTGTAGTCCGTAACATCTGGAGTGCCAAAGGTTCACCACCAAGGATTTAGGTGGTGCTGGAAAGGGAAATGAGGAAACATGGAGAGAGCAGTTAGGTCACATATGACAATCTGCAACAATCCAATGGATTCAACCCCAACTGCTCCTCATAGTCTCAGTAGTGCTTCAATCTGATTAACTCCTATCCTATCCAAAGACCACAATGTCATGGGATCACACCCTGCGGAGAAATGAGGCAAGAGCTCCTCTCTTCATTACAATCGTGACCATCTGCATAGGGCTGCCTTTGTTCGAAGAGTTTCAAAAACATGTTGTAAGCCATACAGCATCCTGTTCCTGGAAAGGTGGGCAAGCTTGTTATCCCCAAATTGCAGTTAGAGGCTGAGGTACTGTGACTTGTCTAAGGTCACCTAGTTAATTTATGGAGTGAAAATCTCCCAGTGTTGAATGATTATGGTGTATGCAGAGTGAGTGCTCTGTAATTGCCATACAAATTGATTAAGCAGGAAAGGAAAGGAAAGCTTTGTTGAGGGACTAATGTACTCAGTGGAAACGAAAGGGAACGAATCTTCCCTCTGCCATCTGAGATAGTTCTTGATAAGTGGAACTGCCTGGAAGAAGCGATATTTAAATGGAAAATTTACAGCCAGAGACAGACAGTGAAAGACACACCGAAGGGAGAAGGTGCTGACCTGACCCACCCACCCTTCCTACTTGACTACCCTTTGCTGCCCCCTGAAGAGATTTCTTCTGCAAACACAATATTGCTTGCTGTTGCTCCGACACTTTCTGGGATAAATGTAATGTTGGATTAAGTCCACGTCACTGAAAATGGTGATACTGGTAAAGTAGGACGCCTTTTAGTATATCCTCCTTGTCAGTGACAATTTTTAACTCCCTGAAGTTTAAAGTATTGTTGTTCAGTACATTGTTAAGCAAACATATGCTAGTCAAAAGCTAATTCTTAATTCTTTTACAAATGTTAGCTCCAATTGGCCATGCTGGCAGGGGCTGATGGGAATTGTAGTCCATAACATCTGGAGTGCCAAAGGTTCGCCACCACTGCGTTAGCTGTTAGCAGATCATAATGCCAGTACGCTCAACAAAAACAGTAGCAGGTCCTTTAATCTCTGGTTGGGTCATGAAATTCTGATCACATCAAACTAGTTGACGCAAGCTTCAAACGAATGAAGTGCAATTTTCATAGGGCACACATATTCCTGTAGAGCTCCCAGTAATGCTGCATGAACTTATGAATCTCTCCCTACAATCAATGCTCACAACGCAGACATGATGAGCATGAATATCTCCTCTCATTGACTGTGGCATGTCAAAACAGTAGCAAGTAAATGAAGGATGGGAATGGATTTAAATCTGTCTGGGTCATTTTTATTTATGTATTTATTTATTACTTCCTTAGTATTGAACACAACTAATGTCTGTATGTATGTTTAGAATAGGGTTACCAACTCCAGGAGGTCTCCCAGAATTAAAACTGATTCCCCTGAAGAAAATGACAACTTGAACCCTGGCATACCATAGAGTCCAGGAAAAACAAAGGTCCTAGAATAGTGCTGCATCTTCACTGAGCTCCCTTGCCTCCCCTAACTCTGCCCTCTCCTGGCACCATCCCCAAGACTCCAGGAATTTCCCAAGTTGTTGGCAAACCTATTAAACAACATTGCAGTCTTGCTTAGGTGTCTGCATGTGGACACTATTGAAGTGGGTCAGCAGTGATGGTCCGAGGCAGCTACACTGAAGACTTTCGCCACCTCTTCCTGTCTTCTCCCGTGACAAAGCGGGTGAGGATGAGATGGCAGAGCATAGGCAAGGTAGAATGGATTGAACCATCAAGCTTGGGGTGGTGGGAATTCCAATTTCAATTTTTCTTTCATGTAATAAAGTATCTGCAAAGCTAAAGGGAAGAACGATTCTATAGCCAGTTTGAGAGGAAAGAATCTCACAGATGTTTGGGCATGCACCATTAGCCAGGCTGTCTTCCAAATAAAAAAAAATGAGAGTCATCTCCTCTGACTCTTGGGTGGGTAGTGGTGGCAGCTATTGGCACTACCTACCATCTGAGGTAAGAACAAAACACCTTGAACAGCCACCCAGTGGCCACAGTGAATGGAAATATTAGAACAGGCCACGTGTGCCCACAATGTGATTGGTTGGAGCAGTTCTGTTTTGAATCAGCACTCATCTTCACTGTTGAGATCTTCTTACCAGGAGGCCCCGGAAGGCCAATGTCCCCCTTCATCCCAGGTGGCCCAGGAGTTCCTGGAATGCCGGATGCACCTGGATTCCCTGTTTTGCCCTGGACAACGAACATGCGTGGACGACATTGGGGCAAGCCTTTCAGCTCTGTAAGAGGAAAGTTTGCAAGGGTTTGAACAGATTTAGAAGGTGTGAGCGCCCCCTGTGCCAGCCACCCCTGCAGTGTAGCCCACTTTGGCCTCATGGGAGCTTGGATCCCCTCTTGGATCAAACAAGGCACCACTCTGGCTTCTGTTCATGAGCTCTTTACTTTCTCCAGGCAGTTAACAGCACTCCTGCAAGCTTGAGCCTCTGCGCCGCACCAACCTCCTCCCTCTTTCCCTTTTGCCCCTCCCAGGAGGTTCTGTTGGTATTTGCAAGTGTCTGCCACACAATCTAGTTACGAAAGGGTTAACTGTGTATGTAAACTAAATGTTGAGGTCACAGTTTTATGACCTGGTCTGCTGGTCAGTAGGTCGACATTAAGCACGTACACCAGAGGTTATAAACTGTTTTCTTTGTTCTTAGCCAGAAGCCAGCATCAAGAAGCCATTAGTCATGAGGCTGACCAGATAGACATAGGCAGGATGTAGTCTTAAGTGTGTACATTATAAGCATGGGATTTCTTGTTTTAGCTCCATGCAACCTACCCCTCTTTGATGCTATTAAACTTTTCTCTATAAAAGCAAACTCGGTCTTTATTTTTGCCACTGCGCAATTGTGCTTATGAAGAATCTCTTCGTATTTTTATTAAATATCCAACAGGTTCCCTCCCTCCTAGGAGCCAGGTGACAGGCGGCAGCTTTAGTCTCAAAGTCCCCATGTGCTTTGATGTCTACGCTTCATCAGGAGGACTGATAAAAACACAATTTTATAGTAAATGTGAGCTAAGAGTCACCATTCTCCCCCAGGGGAACTTCCAGGGGAGACTCCAGCAAGAAACTGCTGAATTAGAATTCATCCAGAAGTTTAACAACATCTGTCAAGAAGATGTTGAGGACTGTTTGTCCTTCCTCTTGAAGTCCACATGACACCTCTGGTGCAGCGATTATGAGTGGTGGACCCTAATCTGGAGAACCAGGTGTAATTCCTCACTGCTCCACATGAGCAGCAGCAGTGTTACCTGGTGAACTGGGCTGATTTTGCAAGTTTAAAATGCCCCATTGTTGGCACAGGGAATGCTCTGGCACAATGGGAGTTTTGCACAGCTCCCGCCGCTGCAGCATGTCTGCCATGCTGAATTTTGCAAAAAAAACAAACAAACCACATGATTAAATAAATGGCACCCAGGGACAAGTGACCCTACATGTCCTTCTGGCAGGCATGCGTCTGCGCTCCTCCCTATTCAAACTCACCTGCACAACAGTCAGTTTCAGCATCCTGCGCCAAGCCAGACTCTACAACTGCAACAAGGAAGATCAGAGTGAAGGAGAGAGACTTCTGGGGCACCATCTTATCCTCTTGGCAACTACCTGCACTGCTTCGTTCCCTCTTCTTGAGCTAGATACCTTTTGGCAAATGCTCTTGTTCACAGACAAAACAGGAACAATAATGAGGAAGTCTTTTAGGCTGTACATCATTGAGTCCCCTTGTGGACCTGTACTCCTGTTAAATCTTAACAGGAGAACTGTGGGCTGGATACAGATTAAATTGATAATTCCCCACCCATTTGCCTCTCCTCTGCAGACTCCTCGTGCCAACCCTCAGGCTCCCCTAATGCCTGAGAAGAGGCGGAAAAGTTTACACTGGGTCCAATTCATTCTGAAGTGTAATATTACAGAACCGGGAATGGGACCCATGCAGAAGCAGCCAAACAGCACAACTGCAAATGGAACGTCACGTCTTTAAGAATTTCCTTTTTTCTTTCTCCTTCCTTTTTTCTTCGAAATTTGCTCTTTTTGATGACAGTAATTAAACAGTTACTCAAAAATAGGACGTGTTGCAGAACTGATGTCACATTGAATTTACATTTGTGCAGACAAAACAGTTTAGAAGTGTGGAAAAATTGCCATGTCACTTTAAATTTCTCTAATTTTTAGCTGCTCTGGCTAGAAGAGCCCCAGCTGTAAATTATGTTCTTTCTGACTCTAATGACTTTGTTAAATTAACACCTGTTAGCAACAATGATTTTGCCAGCTGACTCAGCAAATCTCTATGGAAGAATTATTGGTCCATTTACGTCAGCTGACCAATCATTTTCCATATAATTGCCTTTCAGTACTTTGTTTAGCATTCTCTCCCTATCTCTAGCTATCTTTCTTCATTCTAGCTGTTGCTATGTGAGAAAACTCTGCCTGTTATCTTGAGTAATTTTGTATGTTGTTGATCTCTGCCAGTTGATTTAACTGTGTTTAGTCTCTGCTTATATTTTGTCTGTAAAGTTACACTACCGGATTGTTTTAAAGTTATATTGTTTTAATTTTTTGGTTTACGCATCTTTTTGTTTATTGAGCGGGTGCAGACCTCAATAAACCCCCAAAATATATTTTATTTGAAACCTGTTTGTTTCTGAATTTTTGCCTGCACTAACAAAGTCCCAACCCACGTTTTCTTGATTGAGGAGTGGCAGGAAGCCAGCTCTTCCGTTACAAGAAGTATATGCGGAACTTGCTTTAACCAGTTAAAAAAACCCTACCTTTATAGTAACTCTCTGCATCACTAAAGATGGGCAGAAGAAGCCAAGTGAGTTAAATCCAACTTATTTGGGGAATGACCTTCCTGAAATGGTTGTGTGTTGAAACTGAAAACTTCATATCCACATCGATAAAGTTTTATTAGTCTGCTTATTTTGTTGTATCACAGACTTATAATAATTAATGTGTGCTACAAAATCACAACAGACTCATGGTGACCCCAAGACCTTGGGATTTTCAAGGGAAAGGGTGAGGTGGTTTGCTATTATCTTCCTCTTCCTTGGTCTCCTGCATATGTGGAACTTGCTTAGTTTCTGTGTCTGACTTTGCTAAGTTTCCAGCCTCTAGAGATTATGGTAGGCTAAACTGGGCTCCACAGATCACAGGCCCGCCTACAGGACACGAGTGTAGCCCCTACTGTCTGCCCTCCATGGGAGCTTCTTTCCTCCTTTTTGGAGGTGGGTAAACAAACAATTCCCCCCTAAGAGGGTGGCTCTCTGCTACATCTACGTGACGTTTTTTGGTGGAGGAGTTACCTGTCTTTTTACCGCCTCCGCTTTGCAGAGCAATCATCCAGTAGGGGCATGATTCCAAAACAGTTGGACGCTTTGGATTTGTAAAAACCTTACACCTTCTTAGTCTCCAATTTTGGTGGCATTCTATGTGCAAAGATATAGAAACCTATATCAGAGGTTGTTCTACTTATGCCATGGCCAAAGGGAATCCAGGTAAACCACAAGTGCTCCTTCAGCTAATACCAGCCCCCACCAGTCCTTGGAAGGTTATTTCTATGGATTTTATTACTGATTTGCCCGCCAGCCATGAAAATACTGTAATTTGGATGGTGGTCGATTTATTTCCAAAACAAGTGCATTTCATTCCATGTTCCTCCCAAGCACTACTAAACTGGCCAAAATGTTCATTCAGCATATTTTTCGTTTACACTCCACCCCAGGCGAAATTATTTCTGACAGGGGCAATCAATTTGTCTCAAAATTCTGGAGGGTGTTCCTACAACTCCTGGGGGTGGAGCAAGGCTTATCTTCAACTTATCACGATGAATCAGACGGCCAGTTGGAACAGACCAATCAGACCCTAGAACAATATCTTAGGTGTTACAGTAACTACCATCAAGATAATTGGGTAGATCTCCTACCCTATGCTGAATATGCTTACAATAATGCTGTCCATAGTAGAACAGGAAAAACACCCTCTGAAGCAGTCTCCAGGCAGTCTGGCAAGCCTCTCTCCTTTTTAAGGCAGCCTGCTGTCGATCCTCCTGAATAGCAGGAGTGGATTCAGCAGATTGTGGAGGGCTGGGATCCCATCCTCCGCACACTTCAAAAGGCCAAGGACTCACACAAAGTGCAGGCAGAAAAGCATCACTGTCCCATAACCCTGGCTGCTGGAGATACGGTTTATTTGTCTACCAAGAACCTTAGAGAAATTCATAAATACAAAAAACTTGGACACAAGTATATAGGTCCATTCCAAGTCATCCGTAAAATAAATGAGATTACTGGTTTGGTGGGTTTTCCGGGCTGTGTGGCCATGGTCTGGTGGATCTTAAACATGTTGCCTGCATCTGTGGCTGGCATCTTCAGAGGTGTATCACAGAGGGAAGTCTGTTACACACAACAAACTTCCCTCTGTGATACACCTCTGAAGATGCCAGCCACAGTTGCAGGCGAACCGTTAAGATGCACCAGACCACGGCCACACAGCCCGGAAAACCCACCAGAACCAGTTGAATCCGGCCGTGAAAGCCTTCAACAAAATGAGATTACTGTTTAGCTGGATTTGCCTAAGGCTTTACATAAAATTCAGTTTTCCATTGCAGCTTCCTTAAGAAAGCTGCTTCCCCCAATGTCTGGCACCCTGCTATGTCTCAGTCTCCTCCAATTCTGATTAATGGTGACAAATACTATGAAGTACAGGAAATGTTGGACTCTCGCATCTATCACAACTACAGGCAGTATTTGGTTTCATGGAAAGGTTATTCAACTGGACAGAATGAGCAGGTTGATGCCATTTGCATTCAAGCTCCCTGTCTCATCAAAGCATTTCATTGCACCTGTTTGAGCAGACCAGGGGGAGGGCCTTAGGGGGAGCAGAAATGTCAGGATGGCATTGTTGGGAGGGGGAACTGTTTGGGAGTGACTTTCACTTTTGCAGGTGCACCACTATCTCCTAGCTCTGGCCTTGGAGTTCTGCTGCTGGGACGGGCCTCCAGACTGCACCTTTCTATCTCCCTCTGTTCCCATGTGGGGGTGCTACTCATCTTGCTACTCATATGATCAACTGCTTGACGCCTTTTTCGCCAGAACTGTCTTCTTCCGTTTCTTTCATTCCTGCAATAAAATCCTTGGAAACTTACAAGTGGTTTGTTGTCTGATCTAGGAACTGACACCTTCTCAGCTCAAGGTTACTGGATCGTTGTTGCTGTTAGACTATTTGGCATCTTCCTGTAAGTTCTTTCAGGAGCAAGACAGCTGCACCACTTGGTTTGTTTCTGTTCATGCAGGGCAAGTGAGCTGTTCATGCAGGGCAAGTGAGCTGATTGGGGCTCCCCTTCATTGTCTGTGTATTATGGTGTAGCTTTGCATGCTCCATTGCTACCTCTACCTCATTCTCTCCTCCTTATCCTTAGGCTGTATTGTTGATGCTGCTTTTCCTGTTTGATTATTGTGTCAGCTTGTTTGCTTGCTTGTGCATTTTGCACACGACTATTTTTCGTCTTCCTCTTTTGTTAAATATATTTTTCAGCCTAACTTTTTATATCCAGAAGCTTATTAAAGGATCATTCCTTTTATAACTCGGTTGCGCTTTACTTTGCTGAGAACTGGGTCATTTCAGTTCTTCTATCAGTTGCCGGTGGCTAGAGTGTTGGACTGGAAGATGGGAGATCCAGTTTCAAATCCCCATTCTGCCAGGGAAGTTTGCTTGGTGACCTTGAAGCCAGTCACAAACACTCAGCCTAGCCTACCTCACAGGGTTGTTGCAAGGATAAAAACAGAAAACTATGTAAGTCCCTTCAGGTCCCCATTAGGGAAAAAGATGGGAGATAGTAAGAGTAGATAATACTGAGCTACACAGACTTGTACAGCTGTTGCGGTTTAAGAGGAAGAGTTTGGATTTGTACCCCCCTCTCTCCTGTAGAAGCCTCAAAGGGGCTTACAATCTCCTTTCCCTTCCCCCTCCCCACAACAAACACCCTGTGAGGTGGGTGGGGCTGAGAGAGCTCCCTAGAGCTGTGACTAGCCCAAGGTCACCCAGCTGGAGTGTGTTGGAATGCACAGGCTATTCTAGTTCCCCAGATAAGCCTCCACAGCTCAAGCAGCAGAGCAGGGAATCAAACTCAGTTCTCCAGATTAGAGTGCACCTGCTCTTAACCGCTATGCCACTGCTGTTTAAGGCAGTTTCTAACAAACATAGGTTAATCAACTGATTCACCCTCTCCCTTCTGGTAAAGAGAACCATCTCCTCCTTCAGCACATGTTGAGATTATGAGCTTCCACCAAATTATTAGCATAGGACAAAGAGAAGGATAAACACCCAGTGCATTTCCTCTCATCACCTCATTCGCCTCATAATCCCATCTATACAACAGGAGGATAACCACACCGTCCACAGTGGAAAAGATAATTTTTTTAATTGTATACCGAAGTAAAAGTTTTCCCACATCATCTCCCCCCACCCTGCCTTAAGGTTCATAAATTACAACTCCAGAAAGTGTTAACAGTCTGCTCCGAGACAAAAAATAAAACAAAAAAATCTTCCCCCTCCAAAAAAACAAAAACAAAAATCCTACGCATCTTCAGTTCTAAATTTTCATCATGAATAAAAGCGTGACCGCAACGCTCCTCCGCCACTCGCCCTGTACAGGAAGTGCCGCGGGTCTTCCTCCATACTGTTCTCAAGCCGGGGGATCCGGAGGAAAGGGAGGCCAACCCTTTCGCCGTGGCTGGCTCTGTGCGCTCGGCAGAGACCCTTGGGCACGCTGGCTTCTTGCTTGGAGATGGCGTATACGCAACGCAGGCCCTTATACAGCTTGGATCTCCGAAGAGACACTGTCCAAAGGCTGCCAGTGGCATTCTATCAAGGCGTCATAAAGCTCCTCGCTCTGCTCCATGAATTGTTTGTTGGCTTCGCTCACATCCGTCTGGGGCATCGGATCTGGAAACGGGAGGAAGCCTACATGAGTGAATCTCGGGCAGATGCAAACAACCGTCTCAATTCGACAAATCTAGAGAGGGAGTCTCAATGCCATTGGTTTATGTACTTCATTTACACCCTCACCCCAACTGGGATTTGATGTGGCGAATATTCTTCTCCATTTTAACCTCACTTGTCAGGTAGGTTAGGCTGGGAGCGCGAATGGCCCAGGGTCACTCGGCAAACTTCCATGGTAGAGTGGGGATTAGAACCTGTGTCTCCCAGATTCCTGGCCTGACATATTAATCTTCTAATCATTCTGCAAAAGGAGTTACTGGCAACTGTTATGGGGATACCTTGAAGGCCTTTTCCTAGGTTCAAGAAGTCCAGTTGTGTTGCCCAACGCACGACCGAGATACTTTCAGGACACGACACTTTGTCTGGCTCCTTTGGTCACACTTAGGTCACCAACTATGACAACTGTTCAAATTGGGAAAGGCCAGTGGGATTTCTGTCCCCACAAAGAGAATGTGTCAAGATGATGATGATTGAAGATGATGATGATATGCTGTCAGCTTGCAGCTGACATGACAACCCCCCCCCCCTTGGGTTTCCAAGGCAAGAGATGGGCAGAGGTGATTTACCATTGCCTGCCCCTGCACAGCATCTCTGGTCTTCCTTGGTGGTCTCCCGTCCCAGTACTGACTGTGGCTGACCCAGCTTAGCTGCTGTCCAGGATGCCTACCATCACATTAAGAGAGCTGGCGCATTGTAGTGGTTAAGAGCGCTGGACTCCAATCTGGAGAGCCAAGTCTGATTTACCACTCCTCCACATGAAGCCTGCTCAGTGATCTTGGGTCAGTCACAGTTCTCTCAGAACTCCCTCAGTCCTACAGAGAGGCAGGCAATGGTAAATCACCTCTGAAAATCTCTTGCCTTGAAAACCCTGCAGGGTCGCCGTGAGTCAGCTGTGATTTGACGGCACTTTCCACCACCAAATTTTAAAAGTAATGAGAAGGCAGGGAACGCCAGTGTGTGTGTCAGATTCCTGCAAGCTCAATTCCCGATCGCCCCGACAGTGCAATAGTAAGTAGAATTCCACCCTGATGAAGTCTTTTGAAATCAAAGGGTTTGGAAGGGTGAAACTATACTTACCACAGCACTGTGAGAGTGTCAAGCCCACTAAGTGTAGGAGAAACAGCACAGAGAAAAGGGGAGGGACCAACTCCAACTTAAAACTGAACCCGCTAAACACTCAATTCCAGCAGATCTCACATTTTTTCCTCCCCTCACAATGTCCCCATTTATTCTTCAACACGGCAGGGTTCCTACAGCATCCTGCTGCTCCAGAATGTCTCTGGAGCACCCTGCGCTATCTTTAAGGAGTCAGCAGATGAAAGGAAAGAATTAAAATAAGCATATCTACCTTCTAACGCATCTTCACCAACCTCTTCATAGGTCTGCAAGAATGAGAATGACAAAGCAGTGAAGGAATCAGGCATGTTAGGTATTATTGACCATCTGTTCGCACCTTGTAGGACTGGCTCAATGTATTGTTGAGGGCCTTCAATGTATTGTTGAGGGCTTTCACGGCCGGACTCAACTGGTTGTTGTGGGTTTGCCAGGCTGTGTGTCTGGTAGATCTTGTTCCTAACGTTTCGCCTGCATCTGTGGCTGGCATCTTCAGAGGTGTATCACAGAAAGAAGTCTGTTACACACATCTCTCTGACACACACCTCTGAAGATGCCAGCCACAGATGCAGGCGAAACGTTAGGAACAAGAGCTACCAGACCACGGCCACACAGCCTGGAAAGCCCACAACAACCAGCTAAGTAGGCCCTTTTCCACTAAGCAAGAAGCCTCCCCACATCAGAGGGGAATCTCCTCGCTTCACCGAAGGAAGCCTACTTGTATAAGTCACACATGTCCAGCCACTAACTACTCTTAATGCTCTCCAAGGTAGATCCATATGTCATATTTTTACTACATCCATCGGCATGGTATGGATTGTCAGCCCAGTTTTTAGGGGGAAGATAAGACAGTAAGCAAACATTTCTATACCACCCTGCTAACCAATGGTTTTTCAAGCAATGCAACTACTTCAGATTTCACAAGCTGTCTGAACCATCATGACAAAATAATTAACAGCAAGGACAGCTTTGAATTTGTGAAGAGCAGCCTGTGAACGTAAAGAGCGTCCATGCAAACAATTCATGCAAATAACAATTGTTTCAGAGGAGGGTCTGTGTTGATACATCTACTGTGCTCAGCGAGGTCTGTGTTACTCCACAGTACCCTCACAACAATCCAGTGAGGTGATGCAAGAACCTGACACTGGTCCAGGTATTAGCTGCACCCTCCGAGCAGAGATAGACAGAGGTCCTTGTGGTCACAGTGCCGTGCACAGAGCAACGGAAGCTTGGGAAGAAAGATGGTGGCAACCGTGTAGGGAGGTGATAAGGCCATGTGGAAGCACCTCTTCATTTGGGCCAAGGGGACATAGACATGTGTGGTGGAAGGTCTGAGAGTCGGGTGACTGCACATGCTGATGCAGGAACTGAAAAGGGCAGCTAGACGGGAGGAGGGCTTGGATTAGGATGAGCCGGAAGCCGAGGAGAAGCATGAAAACTGCCTTCCTGGCATCCTCTTGATTGACACCATAACTCCAAGAGGCAGAAGAAACTGTGCCCCAGCAATGCTGGAGATTCTGCATCTTTGCACACTTGGGATTATGGATTAACATGGCATGGAATGGAAACACCTGCCTATTCTGCTGTGATTGGTGGGCGCCATTGACTTTTAAATTTTGTATTAATCGCTGTTTTTAAAAAAGGGATTTAGTAGTATATTTGTATTGGAATTTATTTGTTTAGCTTTGATTTTGTTGTTTAGCTGTATTACGATTTAATTTTGTGGTACACCGCTCAGAGCCCTTCTGGGATAGGGCAGTATAGAAAACCAAATAAACAATAAATAAATCCGACCCTGAACCCACTGCACCACAGTAGTTATGCCACCCATATGATGTCACTGTCTGCACTGGCAGTCAAGAAGATTTATGCTGAACTCTTAACGTGTTACTTGGGCATCATAGTCTGTTGCAGTGAAAATAAACTGGAATCTTGTAGCATCTCAAAGCCTAACAAGTTTTTATTTTAACAGGGGGGTACCAACCCCTGGGATTGCACGCTGAGAGCAGAGTGTCACATCATTTTGCTAGGCACTCAGTGCTCAAGCAACTGAGGCTCCAGCAGCACCTTCTGGAACCAGTGGCACAGGAGAAGACTGAAGGCGTGACTTACGATTGGTGCAGACACCAGCTGAGTCAAAGGTTGAATCCAAGCAACTGAGCAAAGGTGCTCAAGCAACTGAGGCACTAGCAGGATCTTCTGGAACCGGTGGCACAGGAGAAGACTGAAGGCATGACTTGCGATCAGTGCAGACACCACTGAGTCAAAGGTGAATCCATGAGATGCTGCTAGCTCTGCTGGGCTTGGCTGGCTCCAAATAGAAATTTCAATTTTCTTCCCTTTTGGATGGCCAGCACTTGCTCTGGCATAAGCTTCTGTGAGGTGGATCCATGTATCTGAAGAAATGAGTTCCAGTCCCCAGAAACCTAGAGTAAAAACTTGCTAGCCTGCAGGTACCACAAAATTCCTGTGTATTCCTCCTTAACCATGACTGCTTTTAACAATTTCTCAATGACCAGTCTGACATGCAGCAAACACACTTTTCTCCGCCTCACCTGCATGGTATTTTGTGTGTAGCCGTACTGTGGATAGCTGTAGCTGTAACTGCCTGTGTTCTGGTCGTACCCCCAATGGGCGTAATAGTTCTGATATTGCTGGTAGTACTGGTTGTAGTTATAGTTGTACATCTGATTGTATTCAACTGTCTTCAAACGATTACTTCAGGAAGAAGGAAAAGAAAGTTACAAACTTACTGGAATGCACGGGAAGAGAGAAGGAAAAAAGCACAGAGAAAAACAAAATCTTGGGGATAGGTATGGTGTTGGAATGAGGATTTTGAAAACATCCGGGTTTATCATTACTGATGTTGTACAACAGTCATGACCAGACCTCCAGTTGTTTCTGCCCTTGATCACCCTGGCTCTTAGCCTTCTTTCTCTCCCAACTTCCAGCCAACAATATCCCCCTTCTGTCTACCTTGTATGATATTCCTCATTTCCTGCTGTCTCCCTTCACAATGCCCCCTGGTTTCCAACACTATTTCTCCATACCTCTCTGTTCCTCTTTTATCTAGGCTTTGGGGTAGCCAATGAAACTGATTGATGGAAGTTTGAGGGCCAAAGGAACTACATGTAACTGATTGAGAGTCAATGTGGTATAGAAGTTTGTGTGCCAGACTAAGATCTGGGGTCAAACTCCTGGGATAAAAATGTCCTCTAGGGGTAATGTGTGGCATTCTCTGCTGTAAAATGTGTTGAAGATCCTAGACAGGCTCTCTAAACCCTACATCGCACTGGCTCTTTCTTTAATCATTGGCAAGTGTGATAGTAAGCATCTCTGCTCTTTCTACAATATTATAGCATCTTACCCCATTAGCCTTGGGAGAAGAGAAGGAGGAATCTTTCAGCAGGGGCATAGCAGTTTTTAAGCCTGACAGTCTCTTTTTTAAAAATAAGGTTTGACAATGGCCATGCCAGCAAACTATGTCAAAGAAAGACCAAACCAAGAATTTCAAAAGAAATGGAAAATGTACTTTTCATATTATTCACAACATTAAAATCAACAAAGAAAGATTGAAGAGATTTAAATGATATAACTATGTTGAATATGATAAGTTTTTAAAAAGGGAAAAATTGTTTGAACAATCAAAATAAAAACATGAAAATTTGATAGCATAAAATACAGCTTGTGAGAATTGTGACCAGAAACTAATGTTAGTAATCATACATCAATGTTTATTCTGTATTAATGTATTTAATTATCAGAACTAGCTCGTGATTTTACTGAACATCATCTATATTTAGCCAGCTCTCTAATGTTCAGAATTGTGGGTTAGAAAAGATTAATCTTCTTTTTCACTGTTCTATTTTGTTGTCTTATTGTTTTATCTTGTTGTCTTGTTTCTTTTTTATATTATTGTTGAAAAATAAAAATAATATATACACACAGAAAATTTTTTTGTTACAGATTTCTTTATAGAGTGCAAGGAAAACACTCTTCTTAGATGACTTCTGAACCAGAGATCCAGGGGGACCACTGATACTTTTTTGCAATGCCTGGCCCAGAAATATCTGTTGCCTTAACTGCTTCAAGGCAGCAAAAAGGCTCCTTAATAGTCCATTCCCTAGAGCTGTGGTAGTATGTTTCTTGGTCCTGTTTAATTGCACTTCATTATAAGCCAAGAGAGTTTGGCCTGATGCAGCACCCAAGGGAATGCGGCACAACAGAGGATGATGTTCCTGTAGCTGAATAACAGTCTGCTGCCTTGGAAACCTTAAAGCACTTGACATGCACTCTCAAGCAATTCGACACAAACGGCAGGACTCTAAAGGCTGTATTCGGAAACAATAAACTGTGACTTATATTCTGTTTTTTTTTCCAAATTCCAATATCCAAACACAGAAGAGTCAACAAATCAAAGTTCGTTGGTTAGTGCCAAACTGAAATTTCAAATATAGAGTTTGTAACTGGTTTGCAAACCACAGATACAAACTGTGATTTGCTTGGACATAGGAATCTCCCAAACCACAGTTTAATTAATTAATTTACATGGACAACATCTAGGGACCTTTCGGGGACAACATCTAGGGACCGGATTACTCCGGTCCTATATCAGCTGCACTGGCTGCCAATCGAGTACTGGGTCATGTTTAAAGTTTTGGTATGGACCTTTAAAGCCATTCACAGCCTTGGCCCTGCATATCTGAGGGACAGTCTCTCCATGTACCGCCCTTCTAGGCCCCTCCACTCGTCGGAGGCGGACCTCCTGGTGATCCCTGGCCCCAAGGAGATCCAGCTGACCCTCCCTCCCCAAGGGCCAGGGCTAGAGGCCCACCAAGCCCCTCCATGGTGGAACAAGGCTCCCACAGGAGTGGAAATTCAAGGGGAGCTCCATAGGAGACAAAGGAAGTTTCCACCAGGGAGACCCACTCCACCAAATCAGACCCTCAATTCCTTGACATTTGGCCCAGCCAGAGGTAACATCAACTCCTCGCCCGTGTCAATGCTGCATCCTGGCCTCCCATGTGGCCACCAAAGTAGAAGAGGGAGAAGGAAGGGAGGCCTCATACAGCTCCATCTAGAAGGAGATTCATATCTCAAGTTTTCCCTATCAATTGGATTTTTAGTTGTTGTGTATTACTTGTTTTTAATTATGGCAACTTTGTTTTACGGCTAATGTTGGACACCGCCCTGAGCCCTTGGGGAGGAAGTAGGTATAAATAATGGTCATGAAACAGAGCAAAATATCACCACCCTGGATTGCCTCCATCCCAGAAACCAGGGAACCTGCAGCCCTCTCCCTTCCTCCATTTGTCCTCACCACGATTCCGTGAAATGGGCTAGGCCAGGGGTCTGCAACCTGCGGTTCTCCAGATGTTCATGGACTACAAATCCCATCAGCCCCTGCCAGCATGGCCAATTGGGCTAGGCTGAGCAAGTTTGTATGGCAGAGCAGAGATTTGAACCTGGGTCTCCCAGCTCCTAATCTGATACTGCACCACAATATGCTGCACCTTGACAAACAGTACATACCCTTGCATCTGCCTAACCACAAAGGCAGCTGTCTGTTGAGGTTGCTCTCCCTCCCATTAAGGCAGAAGAGGAAGCAAGAAACAAACCAATTGAGATTTATAGTTTATGCTGTACCAGACAAGCTGCATCAAGAACAATTTATTGGAAAATCTGAATGCAATTTAGTGCTAGAGAGTTTTCACAAGCTTCAGGGTCATTCTGACATCTTCCTAAGAAGATCTCCTCTCTGCATCTTGTTCCTTTAAGTCAGGGGTCCCCGACCTTCTTGAGCCTTTGGGCAGCTTTGGAATTCTGATTACAAGGTGAGGGAGGGTGTCACCACAAAATGTTACACAATGAGGTTATGCATAACTCTCACATTAAGTAGCAATAAGTCTTCAACATTTCCGGCAGAAGGTCTGTTGAACAGGACCTCTTTTTAAATTAACGTATTGATTAAAAATATATTTTTTTAACATGCACAGCTTACCTTCAAGCACGCCATGAAGTTTCTTGTGTTATGTTGGCAGCTATTGCCCAAGCAACTTTTAAAGAATCTCCATAGCCAATAAGAAGTTCTGCTCGGAAAAAGCCTCACCTGCCCCCTCCCACTTTCTAAAGACACTTGGCAGGCACCAGGAAAGATGTTACTGGGTGCCATGGTGCCTATGAGCTCACAGTTGGGGACCCTTGCCTTAAATAACACTGCTTGATCTCAGCACAAATTACTACGATTTGTCATTCACTGAAGGTATCTGTATCCTGCCTTTCCAAAAAATGTCTGAAGCAGTGTCCATATCCCACCATGCTTAAAATTAATGTTCCCGTCTTAACGCACTTACGCTTTTGGTATGGCAACGCTCAAGCGTATCGGTTTGGTACCAAGACCCACGGCACCCTGGCACTCCACCAGTGCTCTTTTCTGCTCCAATTCATCTGAGAATTTCACAAAACCATAGCCCCTGGTCAAAAGTCAGAAAACAGTGTGTTAAAAGAAAGAGTAACAAAGTCCCTTTTAAAAATGTCTGAGTATCCTTCCAAATGGCTGACCTGTTAAAATCTCATCCCTGGCACATTCTTTAAAAGATAAATACAAATTCAAGAAAAATCCAGAAATCTTGAGCAGACCCACCCTGGGTAGCTAGGAATCCATGCTCTAATTGGAGGACCCCTCAACTGAAAAATAAAAAAACAAGATTCTGTTGTGAAGCAGGCTTCAAGTTTAATCCTGGGAAAAGCGGTGTCAAGTTAAAAGTCAAATGAAAAGGGAATAGAAAAGAAACAGTGACAGACTTTCCATATTTTTTTAAAAAAACTTCTGGAACTAAGACGTAGGCCCACAATATCCAGAGAACAGTTTGAGTAACCATCAAAAAGGTCTGCAGAATCCAGTTCCATTTAGTTATTACTATATTTATGTTTTGCTATCAAACATACAATATACGGACCAGTAATGCAAACAACCAGTAGTGCAAACGTCAGAGTTATATCTTCCCAGATGTTGTTTTTCTTTACCAACTTGTGAAACAAAGAAAAACCAGCCTCCCCCTCTCCCCACAAGCAACTCACACAACTACGAAGAGCAAAAGTAGAACACTTACTTGGAAACACCCGTCTGGTCTACAACAACTTTGCCACCCCTGCAAGATGGGTATACTTTAACGAAGAACTCGTATATCATCCCGTCGTCCACATCCGGGGAAAGATCTCCCACAAATAATGAATATTCTGGACTAAAAAAAGACGCAATGTATGTAAGGGAATCATAACCACAGACAGTGCAGGGAGAGCCTGGTGTCCCTTACAGAAATGGTGTGGAATGTCTCCTCTTTGGGCACTTTCTCACGTGTAGAATAATGCACTTTTACTCCACTTTCACAATGGTTTGCAAGTGGATTTTGCTATTTCGCACGGTAAAATGCATTGAAAGTGGATTGAAAGTGAATTATTCTGCATGTGCAAAAGTGCCCTAAATGAGGACCGTACATACTTTTCACAGTCAAAATCTGTGAAATATCAGTTTTGGCTCAAAGTCAGCAATGCACATGCCACAATGCTCACCTTCCCACCAAAACATTACTTGCAAAATACCAGGCAGCACTACACTTATGATAACCACTTTAAGGACATAACGAGAACTTGTGTAGTTATTCGAAGGCTGGAATGAGACTGGAATGGGAGTTGCCAGTTTAAGTCTCTACTCAGTTATGGATCTTGGGACTGTTTCTCTGTCTATCAAACCTACCCCACAGAACTCTTATAAGAAGACTGAGAATTACCCTGATTAACTAAAGGAAAGACTAGGGTTGCTGTTATTTTTCCAGGTGTACTTAAAAAGAAGTAAAAAGGGTTATCTTAAATTCACAGACAAGTTAGTTACATACAATAAAACATAATCCTACATAACCTCTTTTGTTGTAAGGAGAGGGGGGGTGTTATCTTACATTCGGAGCAATTTTCCATTTGGGTAAGCAAAGCATGTTTACCACCCAGAACTCCTTCAAGGACAAGAGGAATAAAAATATAATACAGAGATAAATAGATAATAGTTTTTGGCTTACCTGTTGTCTGGCTGCTTTCCGTAAGTTGCGTAGTTTAATTTAAATCGCTTTGTCTGAAACCAAAGCAAAGCAAAAGCTGATAACAGATATGCCAGCACTTCTACTAACTACATATTTATAACCCCATATATCAAATATCTATCAAAGGATGGAACATACAACTCAATTTTAAAGTCAAATCAATTCCAAACACTAAAGGGTTTTATCTTTTTTCATCATATTTGTGCCTCTGATTTAGGGTATGTTCCGTAGGGTGTTTAATGACACTGGTTTTATGCCCCTGACTTGTTTTGTTTTTATAATAAATCATGGTTTTAGGATATTGTTTTTGACTTCAGAACCTATGCAGTTTAGTCAGACAAGGATATGCGAAACCCGGGTTTAATTCCCCTTTCTGTGATGGAAGGTTGCTAATGACCTTGAAACAGTCACACACTCTCAGCCCAACCTACTTCACAAGGTTACCCCAATGGAGAGAAAAGAGGGATATAAATGAAGCAAAATAAACACAGGATTCTGGATAGGTGTCATATGTGTTTCCTAAATAAATAAATACCTTCTCAGTACCCCGAAAAGGCACTGAAAAAAAACTACATTATACAACACAGCCTGGACACTCAGCCTGAAAGGTGAGTGGGTGTTTCCAAACTCCCCTTTCCTATTGCACAAATAATGAAGCTAAAACTACAAATTTAATCCTCAAAAGTTTTTCCACATTCAGAAGGACAAGTATCAGACAGCATCAAGCAGGGGATTGACAAGAGCTGAAAGGGGCGTCTCATTTCTCCCCCCTTATTATTTTCTCTTTCCCTTCCCTGAAAGTCCCTCTAGCCTCTCCCTTTTTCCTGGCTCCTTCTCATCCATCAGCCAACCTTGGGCCAGTCACACATCTAATCTACCTCACAGGGTTGTTGGATAACATGGAGGAGAGAAGAAATGACGTCAGCTGTTTTGCTCCCTATTGAGTAGGATATAAATATAAAGTAAATGAGTACACTAAACATATGAAGCTGCCTTGTACTGAGTCAGACCCCATATCTGAAGCGGTTAGTATTGTCTATTTTGATTGGTGGCACCTCTCCAAGATCTGATGAAGAAGCTTTTGGGCATCTATCAACTACCTGGTCCTTTATTACTGGAGATGCTGAGATTGAATTTGGGTCTTCGACATGCAAAGCAAAGGCTCCAACACTGAGTCTTGACCCCCTCCCATGTAAAGTGCTTTCTCCTAAGCACCTGATAACATCTTCCACAATTACTACAGACTCTAACCAGTACTACAGGTCCATACAGCCAGTATTATCATCCCCAAACTAAGTAGGCAGCTGAAGATGACAGAACTTGAATAGCCAAGTGCTATTCAGCATGATTGCCACAAGTATCCTCATGCCTCTGAACTACTGACAGCTCACAATCTTATCCAGTACACCCGACCATCATAACACCTTATTATTTGGAAGGAGGAGTTTTAGTACTCCTACATTTGACTTGGATTTGACTTGGATGCAACTGCTCGGCCTGCAGTACTGCATCCACTTTCTTTTTAGATTATCCATGTCATCCCTCATCCGTGTAGATGTGTGCCCATATGGAGTTCAGCAGAACTTGCTGTCATGGGTGGACAGGATTTCACCCTGAGCCTCAATGATTTAATTTACTTACAGGTGTGGCACCAGGAAGAGGTTTGCCGTTGATTTTATGTAAACATTTTTCAGCAGTGGCTAGATCAGCAAATTCTACAAAGCAATAGCCTGCCGGAATCCTGGAAACAAAGAAACATCTTGTAAGATTCAGGCTTAAAATTGGCACAGCAGGGAAAAGTTGTAGATCACAGGTGTCTAACGCTTATCCCCCCCCAGATGTTCACAGATTACGATTCCCATCAGCCCCTGCCAGCATGACCAACTGGTCATGCAGGCAGGAACTGATGGGAATCTTTGTCCAAGAACATCTGGGGGGCCAAAGTTGGACACCCCTGTGGTAGATGATGCCTGTGAATTTTAAGGCAGTCTTCATTGCATTTATTGTGTGGCATTTATTGTGCTGCTTTCTAATTTTGTAGTTTAGTTTGATTATACTGTTCTCAGATCTTGTAACCCTGCTTTGATGCCTAGATCATACTAAGTTGTTCATGCAATGCACTTTCATTTGTTGGCTGAATATATTATACTATTCTTCCTGTATTATTTTCTGCGGTAATCTTCCTCAAGTCACAGCAAGAAACGTTAACTAGACATGAAGTAAAATAAACAAAACAGAATACTTTGTGGCCAAAGGGATGTGAAGGGGCTAATTTTAGACATTACCCCAAACTCAAAGCCCATTTCCCCCCTAAAATAAATGACAATCAGCCTCAAAATGGCTCTGAAATAATTCTGCCATCATGTTGGGTGTATTTAGAGATTAGCACAAATCCAAGGTTTGCCGCCTTATCTTATTCAGACGTCTCTAACAAACTGCTGTTTTGCAAAAAAAAAAACCCCAGGAAATCTTCAGTTTCCATGCCAAATGTGAGGAGACTCAGGGCTTCCTGTCTCGTTCTCATCGTGAACACAGCCGTGACTGGTCCATGTCACTTGAATGTTGTCAATGTAAAGCTCTCGGATATCACTTTTCAATTTGCTGAAAGCTCCAATGTTATCTTCAAAAAGAAATATATTTCTTAAAAACTTTTGTCACCGACAACTCCTTGAAAGTTCCAAACATAGCCAGGGATGCAGAAGCATCAGGATGTTCTATGGGGAGCCATACACCAGGGCTCCCCAATGTGGCACCCATGGGCACTCAATGGTACTTTCCCTAGCACAGTGGTTCTCAACTTGGGGGTCGGGACCCTTTGGGTGTCGAACGACCCTTTCACAGGGGTCGTCTAAGACTCTCTGCATCAGTGTTCTCCATCTGTAAAATGAATAAATGTTAGGGTTGGGGGTCACCACAACATGAGGAACTGTATTAAAGGGTTGCAGCATTAGGAAGGTTGAGAACCACTGCCCTAGCATCTAGTGAGGATTTCAGAAAGGGGCAGGGCCATTGTAAGGTATGACTTGCTGGTTGCTCCCCGCATGCAAAGGGAAGTGTTAACCGTGGCTGCATCCACATTTAGAGCAGCAGTGGCATAGTGGTTAAGAGCAGGTGCACTCTAATCTGGAGAACCGGATTTGATTCCCTGCTCTGCCGCTACTTGAGCTGTGGAGGTTTATCTGGGGAACCAGATTAGCCTGTGCAACACACACCAGCTGAGTGACCTTGGACTAGTCACAGCTCTTCGGAGCTCTCTCGGCCCCACCCACCTCACAGGGTGTTTGTTGTGGGTGGGGGGGGGGGGAGGAAAAGGAGATTGGAAGCCCCTTTGAGTCTCATTACAGATGAGAAAGGGGGAGGGTATAAATCCAAACTCTTCTTCTTCCTTAGTCTGTGAAAGGTTCCATTCCCCCTTCTTTTTTTCTTACCATCCCTTTGGGCTTTCCTTCATTTATTTTTGTTTCCCTTCAGAAATTCTTTTGCAAAGCAAGGAGGGAAATAGGTGCTGCTTATCGCCTCCTCCCAGAGGTGCCCCATAGGATCACAAAAAAGTTGGGGGCCCCAGCTGTGGACAATACAGATAACACATACTGAAAGGAAGTTGCTAAATCTATAAGGAGTTGCCCATGTAGCCAATAAACTACACAGCAGCTGGGACTGATGCTAGTAACTATTAATTACAAGATCTGCTTGCAGTCCATAAACCTGCGTTGAGGTGAAAATAAGTTTCACGAGAGCACAGCCAATCAGCATTGCTCAGAATGTGGAGACAAGCAGCTCTTGGTGTATTTTTGTGAAATCTGAGAATTTTTAGCTATTTTGAGAATACGCTTAGCCTCAAAGCTAGAAAGAGAAATTAAAAACAAACAAACAAGGAGGTCTGCCTGTGTCTTTAAAGAATGGATCATTAAAAAAAATTATTCAGACTAAACAAAAGGTCACCTCATGTGGAAACGTATCAGGAAGCCAATCGCAAAGGCATGCAGATTCCAACCAAAATTGATCATTGGATCAAAGTATTATCCAGTGCTTTAAACAACTACTCTGAAAAAAACCTGGGCATAGACGTATTTTAACTAAAACAAACCTCATATTCAAGACACTGAACATTTCTTGACCTTTATTTCAAGCCCTCAGTTAACATACTTCCTGAGAAATGAAATGAAATAAATAAGCCTGTAATTCCTTTGGATCCTGTAACTTCTTTGAACTGACCCGGATACTGTGACTCCCCTGGGCCAAGTCTTTCTCCAACAGAAAAAGACTTCCTTCAAGAAAGAAGGTCTTTCTCCATCAGAGAAAAACTTAGCAGAAGAATTAGTCATAAGGTCTGCCCACATGGATACAAAAGCCTGGTCAGTTTTGCAAATGCAGGGACAGTTACACCACAGTAGCAGCAGCCTATGAGGCACGGAGGTCTGTCACTGGATGGAAATTTTGCTCTTCTGCAATTGACAAACAGAAGGGCAGAAGGGAGGCCATTTAGACTTCGCCCAAAGTATTACATTTGCATATTTCTACCTTGACTCCTGCAGGACTGACTGCAGAAGAAAGAGCTGTTCACACCCATCTTTGGTATTAGATAACACTGTGATGGAATTCAAAAGGCAGATCACGTCCCACACAAAGGCATGTTTTGCTTCAAGTATGGTTCAACAAAGTTTGTCCAGAGACATAAGAATATTAAAGAGCCCTGCTGAATCAGACCACTGGTCTATCCAGTCCAGAATCCACAGAAACTGACCAGTTGCACGGACAGGCCAACACATAAAGGCCAAGGCCTTCCTCCAGTACTGCCTCCTAGCCCTGGTATTCAGAAGCTTATTGCCTCCGATTGTGGAGACTCCTCTTTGATCACCACAACTGGTAGCCGCTGACAGACCGATCCCCCACAAATTTATCCAATCTGCTTTGAAAGTCATCTGTGCTTGTGGCCATCACTACATCCATTGGCAGTGAATTCCCCATTTTAATCACTTGTTGAGTAAGGAAGTAGTTCCTTTTGTCCATCCCGGATTTATGGCCTATCGACTCCAGTGGGTGCTCTCAAGTTCCAGAATTGTTCAGACAGGGAGAAAAAGTTATCTCGATCCACTTTCTCTGCCCCATGCTTTCTCTGCCCCATGCTTAATTCAGTACACTGCTACTGTATTATCTGCCGCCATCCCGTTAAAAGCACGTTAATAAGTACACAGGTATATGTTGAATAATCAATAATTATTTTTATGTTGTTGAAGCAATGAAATAAGTTTAAAGCATGATACAAAGCTAACAGTTGCATATATTTCATCCCCCTCCCTCAGCATTTTAACTTTTTTCTCCAGGCTCTGGCACTTTTGGAAAACACTACGCTATAGGAAATTTTGTTGCCTTTATTTATTTGTTGTTGAGGGCTTATCGCCGCTAACCCTCCCCACGAAGGAACTCAGGGCGGTGAACAATACATAATAGAGCACAATAATAAGTTAAAATTCAGTAAATATAAATTAAGTACAGCTCCAATAAAAATAAGCCCGACCCCATTAAAATACCGTACTATAGCTTTAAAACAAGATGGCACCAACTTCAAATTCTCCAAAACTTCCGAGAGTGGCCGGGCGGTAAGATCCAGCAGATGTGCCAGGATCACTGCGGGAGGGGGGGTAGGGGGCCCCATCATTGGCTAGACTCCCCAAAGGCCCGGTGGAACAACTCTGTCTTGCAGGCCCTACGGAATTCAACAGAATCCATGAGACCAGACGATTAATTAAAGAGGACAGGCAAATGAAGGAGAAAGCTCGGCACCCTGGGCAATCTGGGATGATTTTGACACTCAGGACCAGCTCCCCCATAGTGGCAAAAGCTCTTGAAATGAAGTTCTCGTCCATATATGGCTCCAGCTAAAGAAAAGTAAAATAAAATAAAATGAGGCAGGGAAAGGTAACAGAGCAAAGTAGGGCAAGTTATACTGCTACAACAGCGAGGTTTCATTAAAAACTGGCTAGCCAGCTACACCTTTAGGCATCACAGTCTAAAAAGACATGCATGGATACACCTGTTGAAGTTTGCTAAAGTCTGATTCTTTGAAGATGACTGGAAAGGCAGGGCAGAGAAGCTGGATGAACCACAGAGGTTTGGCACTCCTAGGCATCATAAACTTGGCTGAGGGATATGCAGAAAAGAGCAGATGGACCAGCAATGGAAAACATAAGGCAGTTTTGTGGTTTCTGGCCAAACTAGAGTCCCCAAGTTACAGCGTTAAATAAATTATTGGATATTATAGCCAACAGTTAAATATTATGCAAAGCTACTCTAACTTAAGCAAGCTGAAACCAGCTCTGCATAGGATTTGGCTGTCCCCCATTTTGCCTTCACAACCTAGCCCTGTAAGATAGGTCAGGATGAGTGAGAGCATGGGCGGCCCAACAGTACCTGGTGATATTCATGGCTGGCTGTGTATTTGAATTCAAGTCTCCCTAGTCCAACATTCCCACATCTAAACAACACTGGCTTTTCTGGACCATATCAAAAGTTCCATTAAATACAGTACCCTTATCCCCTACACACTAAATCAAGCAGATGCTTCCAGGGAAGTACAAAATGGACAGTAATTCCAGATGTGTGATTCTGTTAGTCTGCAGTAGCAAAAGCAAACAGAAGGCAAAGGGCACTTTAAAAAGAGTAACAAAACTAACTCCAGCATGAACTTCCAGGAGTCAGCAATCACTTCTTCACAAGCGTCAAGAGTCACAAGCATCGGATCGGGCAACAGAAAAGCGAAAGCAAGGGGAGACGCTCACAGGCCAGTTTGAAAGATGACACCGGTGGCATCCTGACAAAGTGATAAGCTCACAAAAACTTATGCTAGAACAAATTTCGCTAATCCATTTTATTCTACAGGGAGAAGAGAATGATGCTGGTGAGCCAGAACGGGAAAGGATAAAAATCAATACAGGGAAGGAAAGTAACAGCTCTCCTTAAGACTGCCAACCTCCAGGTTGGGGCCTGGAGAGTTCTTGAAGTTACAACAGATCTTCAGATGACAGAGATCAGTTCCCCTGGAGAAAACGGCTGCTTTGGAGGACACACTCTAGCATTACACCCCGCTGAGGCCCCTTTCCTTTTCAAATTCCACCCTTCCCAGGTTTTAAAATCTCCAGGAATTTCCCTACCTCAAGATAGCAACCCTACCCCAGAACCGGCACCTTGCTCGGGGGGGTAGGCTCCTCCTAATACCTGGAGGAACCGTTGCCCTCTGCTAAACTCATAGCATCAGGCTGGCCTTAAGCCCTCCTTCCGAGGCCATCTTGTGGCAGGGAATTCCGCCAGCCAACTAACTCCTAAAGGAGCCCCCCCTCATCCCAGGGCTAAATGCTCCGGACGTTGCCAGCCTCTGCCCAGCCGTGTGTGTGTGTGAGGGGGGGTCCCCCTATATAGCCGCCCCCCCCCCCTCCGGCCACACTCACGTCGCCCATCCACAGGCTGGCGGCCATGCTGGTCCCGCGGCCCAGGGCGGCGGAGGGTGGGAGGGGGCGACGGGGAGGCCTCCCTTCTCAGCCCCGCCGCCGCCTCTTCCGCCTCGTCCTCCCGGGGCTCTCCAGCGCCGCGGCCCGCTTCGCTTCCCCTCCGGCGCGCGCTCCCACGGGAGGCAGCCGCTTCTTCGCCGCCGCCGGACTGAAGGCGCGAAGGAGAAGGTAGCCGCAGTTAGAGTAGGCCTCGACGGCGCCCACAGCGACCTCGGCCGGTGGGGAGGAGCAATGGCAGCCTGATGGGAGGAAAATGCCCAGGGATGAGGCGGGAAAAGACCAAGATGACAGGAGGAAGGAAAGTGACAGAGGAGAAAGGAAAGCGAGGACATTGATAACAGGGGAAGAAAAGAAACGATAGAAGGCAGGAAAGGGAAGGGTAGAAGAAAAAAGACGGGGAGAGAAGGAAGGACAAGGAAGGAAAGGACTGAAGGGAAAAACAAAAGGGACAAAAAAGGTAGAAGAGAATGAGAGAAAGGGAAATCAGTGAAGGGGAAGAAAAATAAACAATATGAAGCGGGAAAGGATGGAATAGAGGAAGGGAAGGGGAAAAGAGTGACAGAAAGAAGGAAAGACAAGGGCTAAAAAGAAGAAAAATAGGAAGCCAGCCAGAAAGAAAGAAAGAAAGAAAGAAAGAAAGAAAGAAAGAAAGAAAGAAAGAAAGAAAGAAAGAAAGAAGTGGGTGCTGAGATAGTAGAATTGGTTGCAGGGTATACATATTTTCCAGTGGTTCTCTCCTTTCAACACACACAGTAATAATTGTCTGTAAATTAAAATCTGATCGAACCTCTCCAGAGCCCAGCTAGAACATTTCTCAGGAATGTGTTGTTTTTAAGGAGTTTTTACATAGGGGAACATGAACAATATGCGCCTTCCACCTGCAGTCTGAAGTGGTGCAGCGTGCTCCTCCGTCCTAGGATTCTACCACCTTATTCCATCGCACTTGTAAACTAGGCTAAAGATTTGGCCTGATGGTGCCGTCATGAAAGCGATGGCCACGTGAGAATGAACATGAGCCTCCTCATAGGGAATGCAGTTTGGCACAAAAAGTATCTGTGCACAGTGAAGAAATAAAGTGGAACAGAAATCCCAAAGCACCTTTAAGAACTCAAAATGATTCCAGCGTAAGCTTTTTGTGAGTTGGGACCCACTTCATCAGAGGCATTGGAATATACATCCAGGATTTCATTCCTGAATAACACTTTCATAAATCTCCAGATGTGGGAAAGGAGGACAAACAGGCAGTAATGAAGGACAGAATGTAAAAAACTTTGAGGGCAGAGGACAGAGATCTCCCTTGAACTTTCCCCAAAAGTTCTTTCCACACACCTCTCTCATTCATGTAACAGTTGCCAGACCCTAGATGTGGAGGTCTCAGTTCTGGAATTGAAGAAGAACTCCTTGGCAGCTGTTCCCATCACCTAATCTGGAAGGAACCCGGATATCCTCACCTGTGGAGGAATTAGTCAAAGTCATGTATCTTGGCTTGGTATTCGATAACGATGGGGTGCATGGGGCAGAAGAGACCAGCTATGTTTTTTATCATTATTTATTTACTTATTTTATGCTCACAACATATACAATTTACTTCATTCCGCTCAGAACATACAGCCGGGACTGCGGTTTGGAACCAGGGGACCAGAAGTCTACATGCACGTCAACATAAGACTTCGCCATAAATATTGCCGTAAAGGCACGGCGTGGCGATTTGCTTATTACCTGCTTTCATCCTATTAAAATATATGATAGCTATGATGGCTGAATACATACTCCTAGGTTTGAGGCAGTGTACTTTTGAATATTAGTGGCTTAGAGATAACCACAGGGAGAAAAATTTTGGGGCGTGGGACGGGTTGGAGATATGGGAAGGAGCTGGCGTTGTGGAACAGGATCGCGAGCTTAGATCAGTGGTAGCGAACCTATGCTTCCGGTGCCAGAATTGGCACTCAAAATCTCTGTGGAGCACGCACAAACAAAGTTCAGCATCATCGCCGGGAAATCGCCCCTATCCGAGGCTAGCCTGGGCATGGGCTCGATTATTAGCATTAAACCTAAGACCTAGTTTTGGGGAAGCAGTGTAGGTAACCCTGTTAAGTGCTGTTAAACCCCGCTGATTTTCATGCAAAGAACTAAAGCACAATCCTTTACCTGGGAGTAAGCTTGGTTGCTGGCAATGGGGCTTGCTTCTGAGTAAACCCTCCTAAATTAAGTGATTCACCCGGTGGAAGGATTTGCACAGTTAGCTTCAAAGCAAAGCCAAGCCGCTTAACTTCACCGCAAACGCTTACTCCTGAGTAACCGCATGCCTCAGAGCCAACCATTTTTTCTAAGCTCAAACCTCAGTATTCAGGTTAAATTGCCGTGTTGGCACTTTGCGAGAAATAAGTGGGTTTTGGGTTGCAGTTTGGGCACTCGGTCTCGAAAAGGTTCGCCATCACTGGCTTAGATCGACTTTTGATCTGATCCAGCAGGACTCATGTTCTCATTAGAGGTGCCAGGTACGGACTGTTTCTAGTCCATGGAAGTCAAAATAACACCAAGAGATTCAGTTTAGGTGGAAGAAAAAGTCTTATTGAGAGAAGCTATCCTGTCGCTGTCTTTTTCTCTATGGCCTTGCCTGTTGTCAGCAGTAGGGGGAAGCACAAAATAGAGGAATGACTGAATAGAGATGACCCATTTCAACAGTGAATGACATACACAAAGATTACACGAATTACTTTGTGAAGACTTTTTTTGAAAGGTACTATTCCAGTTGGCCCTGGTTAGTAATTGAATGGGAGACCACCAAGGAAAAACAAGGTTGCTGTACAGAAGAAGGTAAATCACCTTTGTAAATCTCTTTCCTTGAAAATCCTGCAGGCCCACCGTAAGTTGGCCTGCACTTCAAACCCACACATCATTCAGGATCTCTGGTTACTTTTCCAAGATGTACGTGTGTTAGAAATCCATATCTGAATTCAGAAAAAAGTAATGTGTGAAAATTAGAAAAATATATTCTAAGTTACATTTATGGAACTGATGGGGTATCTGGAAATCATACTGTATATAGTTGGAAGACTTTGCAGAAATAAAGGAATGTGCAGCTCGTCATGCAGACCAGTCCTGTATGTGTTTATTCAAAAGCAAATTTCATTGGGTTTGAGGCAGTTTACAACTGAGGGTAGGGTTGACAACGGTTTACTCTGAGGGTAGGGTTAACTTTGGAGTTATACCTTAACATGATGAAGGGGTTTGTGTGTATCAGCAAAGATGGGAGCAATACTGTAAGGGTCTAGATTCTGTCAAGAGGCTAAGCTCCTAGCAGAGTCACTCAAGATGGAATGGTCACACCTGAGGCCTCAGACAAAGATCTGTCCACCCCTTCAAGGATCAATGGCCACATCAGCAGAAGAGAACAGACTGTTCCAATGGTGATGGGGGCAAAGAAATTCTTAAACTTGAGTCTACCCTCCAAAGCAGTCATTTTCTGCAGAGGAACTGATCTATGTAGTTTGGAGTCGTAATTCCAGAAGATCACTTGGAGGTTGGCAACCCTAGCCAGGGAAGGGTGTATAAGATTGCCACCCGAATCTGCAAAACACGAACAAGGCAAAAGCATGTTTGTTTAAGCAATTGTTGATGCTCCCAGTCTGCCCTCAGAACAGTCAATTATAAACATGGGGATTGATGAAGTCCCTGAACAACCAGCAGATATTTACATGGTCAAAGATATTTACATGGTCAAACTGAATTTTGTTTCCAACAGATTCTTTCTGTTTTAATAGAACTGGGAGAATTGGCTTGTGATACAAAGAAACAGACAAACATGGTCAATCCACAAAGTAGGAGCCAGAGAAGTTTGGAATAGCTGCTGTCTTCCCAAAGACAAAGCCATTGTGCTGAGGATCTGTTTCCTATTATAGTGTGTGATGAAATTCAGAAGAAAAAAAACTTTTCTCAACTTTCACTGTCCTCCCCTCATTTATGACAACAGTAATAGTTTGATGGGCCATATAACTGCATAAATTTTTCCCTTGCAGTGTGCACAAACGATCTGAGACCTGGCATTGTCTTTACTAGCAGAATTGCTCTTTCCATTAGTTATCTTTCCCCATCCTGTTCTGGATTACTCTGGTTGGGCCTGATGCAGGTTTAGGTATGTACTTAAGAAACTCTAGGCATCTAGTTAACTTTCTTATATACCAGCTCATTTAACTCTTAGCCAGAGGAACACCTCAATAAAGCTATAGATTCTTTCTGTGTATACAACACAAGTAAACACTGTTAAAGAATCTCTGCTTCCATTGTAAGCTCTTTTGATTACAGTCAGCCCTGAATTAACCATTAAGCATAATAAACACATGGTTTTAGTCGCCATTCACTCAAAACTTTTTCATGGTCCAAGATCAGCACATGATAAATCAATATAAAATACAAAATACAGCAGTTCGGTAAAATAATGTATACATTAAAAACAATAAAGATCATTTGAGATAGCAAATAGAATTAACCAGGGACCTCCTCATCCTGGTTGTAAGACCAAATTTTGCAACTTGGAGTGAAATTTCTGGATTCCTTCTCAGAAAGCATCAGTGAAAGATAATGCAATCTATGTATTCCTGGATAGTCTGTGAGTAAAGCAGTATACATCTGTTGAAAACAACATAAAAATAGGAGACAAACTTGGTAGATGAAGGGACACTTACTGCTGGATCAGCATGCAACCTTGGTTTTAGCTTGAGTCTTTAACCAAAGATACCCCATAATATTCTTGTGAGTAAGCTTCTTGGAAAGATATGGACTAAGAACTAATTAAACTGTTGGTTAATTTTTGTACCAATTGGTTGACTGGCCAAACACAAAGAGTGCTCATCAATGGTTTATTTTCATCCCGAAGAGAAGTAAGTAGTAAGATTTTGCCACAGGGGTTTGTAATCCTGAGAGCCCAGTGCTATTCAATATTTTTATCAAGCGAAACGGATAATAAAATGCCAGAGGGCATGTTAAATCAAATTTGCAGATGATACCAAATTAAGGGTGCAGGTAGCTAGTACTCTGGAGGACGAGGGGCATGATTCAAAATGATCCCAGACGGATTAGAGAGCTGGGGACCAGGAAACTTAACAGAAATGAATTTCAACAGAAGGATAAATGTAAGATTCTACACTTAGGCTGAAAAGGCCAAAATGCACAGAATCTGGGATGGGTGACACCTGGCTTGACAACAATTGCATGAGAAAGGGATACAGGAGTCTTAGTAGACCTAGAGCTGGAGACATGGAATGAAACAGTGTGATGGTATAGCCAAGAAAGCGAATAAGGTTCTGGAATGCATCAATTAGAGTATAGTGTCTAATGCAGTCGAGGGAGGCCATTGTACCACTCCTAATCTGCATCAATCAGGGCCTCACCTAGAAATTATGTTCTGAGTTCTTAGGCTTTTACAATTTAAGAAGGATATTAAGCTAGAATGTGTGTCCAGAGGTGGGCAGCCAAAATGAGCAAGATGTCTGGAATCTGAGAGAATTCTCTGAAGGGAGGAGCTGCAGGGAGCTGGGAGAAGTTTAGTCTGGAGAAAGCAGAAGGTTCAGGGACTTTGGTTGTTTCACTAAATGTTGGAATGCTTTGGAAGAGAATGTCTCATGTCGAAGAGAGATAAAGCATGTTCTCACTTCCTCAGGGGCTTGAACACCAATTCAAAAGGTGCAGGAAAAGAGATGCCATCTAAACATTAGGAGAAACTTTCTACAGCCAGTCCAGAGGCATTAGGCCAATTAAATTCCACTGCCTTGGAGTGTGGTGGAGAACCTCCTTCTTTGGAGGTTTTTAAACAGAGGCTGGATGAGCATATGTCAGGAGTGTTTTGACTGTGTGATCCTTCATGGCAGGGGGTTGGACGATGGCCCTTGTGGTCTCTTCCAATTCTATGATTCTAGGTGACAAGTATAAAATATTCTTAACAACAATAGCAACACCTTTTATTGGCATATAAATACATAAAATTATAACATATTAATATGTAAAGATTAAAAAATTAAAATATGTGCTAACAACCCCCCCCCCAAAAAAAAATATGTGGATTATACTCCAAAACCCAACCTAAACAATTTGACTTTGCATGCCTTGCTGAAACTAAAGTCCAGCACGGCACAAACATCATCAGAGAGTGCATTCCACAGTATAGGGGCCACAACTAAGAAGATCCTTCCCCTAGTGACAGCTAACCGAGCCATCCTGGGGCCAAGTATCTGCAGGATGCTCTTAGAAGATGACCAAAAAGAGTGTGTGCAGTTTATCAGTCAGAGCAAAACTGAATGTTCAAATATTCTGTGCATGTGAATCAGTAAAATCAGGGAAACAACTCCCCACAAAAATGTTTGGGGGCAAGGAAGGAACACTTCTCCCCTTACACACAATTGCTTTTAAGCACATTTGGACTCTTTATTATTTTTTAAGCCATTTGCCTCAGCTGCTGTGTAGCTTCAGGGAGCTGAACCCAGATCCAGCTCATTAAAAACCCAAATGAGTATTTTGGCCCTCATGAAGCGAACAGTTTCTTGTGGTACATAATGTTGCAACAGACATATCTGAGCTGATTGTACTTACATGACCTCAGAGCTTTGGTAATAAGCGGTACGGGGAAGTTTACATCTAATTGACAAACATGTCACTACCCAGGACGTTGATGATAACCGTATATTTTGCGGTACCCTTTGCCTGAAAGCGCCTGAGAACCATGGGCCATGATGATAGATGAGTGCTCATACAATCTTCCAATGAAAAAAACAAACCGCCTGTAAAAAAAAACAACCGCTTTTCCCACCGGTAGAGCTCCTTTCAAGTTATATACTTCCATATGCCCAAAACCACAATGTCGGTAATTACTTCTTGAACCAAGAAATTGACTGAAACAGAGAACTCGCCGGTGCTGTCCCGGTACTATGCATTCCATCATCAAAGAGAAGGAAATCAGGGAAAGAGAAGGATTGAGCCCCAGAGCCAAACATTCTCTGCATGCTCTGATTACACCTACACAGCAGTCAAACCACTAGCGCTGGATCAGGGCCAGCGCTAAGGGGAAGTAACTCCTCCTTGCATAATGATCATATGCACAAAACACTTTTAAATATCAACCGCTATACTGTGTCCATTAAGCCAGGGGTGTCAAACTCGCAACGGCCTATCCAGATATTCCTGAACTGCCAGTTACCACCGGTCCTTTCCAACGCGGGCACTGGCTATGCCGGAAGCGAGCCGATGGAATTTGTAGTTTAAAACTGAACATCTGGAAAAGGCTCTGAAGTTGACACCTGTGCATTGACAAACACTTTACTGATAGCTCTCTGTCCAGCCTATAGCTGGAAAATCTTCCGTGGAAGCAGATATGCGCTCACGAGATTCCAGTCATTTGGTGACTCTGGCTTCTCCGAATACTAAAGTTTGCATCTCTAGCAAGTTGGCTTGCATACCGCTTTTAGCAGGTGCGGAGGTAAAAGTAGTCCTAATACCGAGCATGAAGATTAAAATTATACTGCCCGAGGTGGTGACATCACATTGCAGTGTTTATTAGGCAGTCTTGGTTTAGGGTGGTTTGCCATTGCCTTCCCAAGTCATCTACACTTTACCCCCAGCAAGCTGGGTATTTAGTGGTTGTACAGAATAACAATTTCTCCTATTTCTCATGTTTGAAATTGTCACCTTAAATCTTCATTTCTTCATTTGCTTCATTTATACTCCACCTATCTCAGGGAGGATCACACAACAAATAACAATATTGTAGGAATATAGGCAACGGAAAGCTGACCTAATAGCAATGTATGTATGAAAAAATACGGCCAAGCACGCCAAAAGGGTACCAATTAAAAAAAGGAAACTACATTATGAAAGTGGAGACTGCATGAGAGGAAATGAACAATCCCTACAATGAAGGTGGGTGACAAAACTAAAGGACGATGCAGAAAGGACAGGATAAGATATATGATGAGCACAGACGGTAGCTAAAACCCTGCTGCCTTTATAAAAATGCCCTCCTGGACAATTTGGATTTTATACTTTGTGCGGGACTATAGAAATATGCCTCTTTAGGCAGGCCATTCCACCAAATATGGCCACAATAAAGAATGCTTGGGTTTAAATTTGCCCTTTTCTTGAGGGTAAATGTATGTAGCATTTGTAAAGTTCTTTTGTTACCCCAAAGAAGAAGGCAAAGATTTGTTTTCTCTTTCTTCATGGGCCAAGTCTAGATCGAATGAGCTTAAGTTACCAGTGGGTAGACAGTGTGCACATAAGGAGAGCCACAGCAGTTTGACAATGGGAAGCAGTTGCCAGCAGGCCTGGAGAAAAATGTCCAGCCTTTTAATGTGTTCAAATGGGCAATTTAAGCTTTTCGTGGCATGGAGGTAAATAACATCCCATTAAGCCCAGGAAGACCCAATATGAGATGGATTGACTCAATAAAAGAAGCCACAGTCTTCATTTTTCAATGGTGGGACTTTTTGTGACCATTATTTAGTAGGATTGCCATTAAGTCAGAAACTACTGCACTCCACAAAATATGCTCACAAACCTCTGTTAAAAAGACCGGGCATTTTGCTCCAGGTGTGTTGGCAACCTTATTGGGGAAGTGAATGGGTTCTCACTCACTGGACAGCCACCTGTTCCCCTCTAACTTTAGACTTCTGACTCTGAATAGGGGATTAGACTAGATGACCTAAAAAACTCCTTTCCAACTTTTGATCTTCCAGCTCACCACAGCACTGAGTAACCCAGTAACTGATCTCACATGGTTTGACTTTCAGTCCTGAAGTTCACTGGATGACAGTGAGACAGTCACTGTCTCTCAGCCTTACCTACCTCAAAAGATTGTTGTGGGCTAAAATGGCAGTAGTGTAGGATCCTCAGAAAAAGGCAGGAGATAAACATTGAGAATAATGTAAGCTACAGCTGTCTTCAGGTGAAATGTTTGGCTGAAATGCTAACTGTGTGTGGCTGGAGCCAAAAAGATGGAAAACCTTGGTGCAGAAAACATTCATCGGTCTACCAGTTCCAAGATGAGGCATCTTTGGCAGAACATAGGGTGGATAATACTTTCCCTGTTAATAATTCCTGGCTGAAGGTAAAACTTGGTGTTTACTTCTGCTTCACCCTGTCCTCCTGTTGAATAATAACAAATGACCCTCTGGCAAATATTGTGCAATGAGGTCCCATAAAATAACACCAGGGTGGATTTCAAGGGTCACTCTGTTCATGATTTCCCCAGCTGGCATTGTTTCTCATCTGTTTACAGCTTTCATGAGCGCCCCGTGAAACAGAATCCTTTTAAAGCTTTCATTGGAAACAGATGGAAGAGCTCCTGCCAAGGTGTTTTTCATGCTTCATTCATCACAGGGCTGTCTTGATTTGTGAGACCAGCCTTGCAAGTTGATGGCTACTTTTACGGAAATAGTACCCAGATGACAGCAGATCCCTATTAGCTTTGCATATTGGATATTATTCTAAATTTTAGGCTGGGGACAAGCTGCACAGATGCCATCTAAGGCCATCAATGACTTTCCTGAAATCTTCAGGCTGAATCCAGAAAGAACGTTCTGAACTGATGGGTTGTATGTCAGGTCGCCAGGACAGGTTTCCATCAGGACCGGCACATCTTCAGGGTGGCTTCCATCCTATTACAAACAATTACACACATAAGCTATATTACAATTTTAAAAACTCAGATGGCGACTAAAACATCCCGTAGGTATAAAATGAAAAACCCAGAAGATTTTAAAAACCAGAAACAAGAAGGAGTAGGGGAGAGGGAGGCTATTTGAATAATAGAAGACTTAGCTGCCTCAACCATATGCCTGATAGGACAGCTCTATCTTACAGGCCCTGTGGAACTGCATGAAATCCTGCAGGCCCTGGTCTCACCAGGCAGAGCATTCCACCAGGTGAGGGCCAAGGCTGAAAATGCCATGGCTCTGGTTGAGGCCGGCTGGATATCTTTTGGACCAGGGATTACCAGAAGATTGTTGTTAGCTGAATGCAGCATCTTTCAATTGACACACTGGGAGAGACGGTCTCTGGATCTTACACGGCTCAAAGCATCAAAACAGTCCCTGACTTCAAGCTCCTTTCTTATCTGGCGAACGAGAGTTATTGCTCCTCTCACTTCTGCACATGAAGCCTGCTGGGTGACCGTGGGCTAGTCACAGCTCTTTTGAACTCTCAGCCCCACCTAGTATCTCACAAGGTATCTGTTGTGGGGAGAGGAAGTGAAAAGAGTTTGTAAGCCCCTTTGAGTCTCCTTACAGGAGAGAAAGGGGGGGGGGGTATAAGTCCAAACTCTTCTTCTTCCCCTTTTTAGTACTGTTACTTTCTAACCAAATAATGTTTTCCTCCCTTTGATCATCCCTTGGAGGAGAAGAGATGTGCACCAACAAGGAATTTCTGGGAACTACCAGAAACTGAGCATTCTCTCTGCTGCCTTGTTGGCTTTGTGGAGATTTTTATCGAGGTGATTTCATTTTATTAAGGGACCCGATGAGTCGTAGTTTCTGCCCTGCTGCACTGTAACAGCTCCATTCAAAACTCCATTTCATTTTTTAAATATTTAATACTGTACCAAGTAAGAAGGGGGTGGTCTGAACAATACAGCTCCAAGTAACTGAATAATTTGAAGCATTTTCAAAACAAGCTGGAAAGTAACCCACTAGGGATTTTGCCTTGTAGAAGTTTCTCACAGTTTGGGCTGGAGGCATGCAAGCGACTCCTGTGAACCTTTTTTGAAGATTAGCAAAGAACAGACTTGTCAGCAAAGACAGACTTGATGTTGTTTAATCTCAGGCCTTGGGGAAGCCGTCCTAGGTCGGAAGCCAATGTGGTGTAGTGGTTAAAGTGTTGAACAGTGGTGGCGAACCTTTGGCACTCCAGATGTTATGGACTACAATTCCCATCAGCCCCTGCCAGCATGGGAATTCACTGATGGGAATTGTAGTCCATAACATCTGGAGTGCCAAAGGTTCGCCACCATGGGACTAAGATCTGGGAAACCCAAGTTTAAATCCCCATTCTGCTTGCTGAGTAGTCTTGGGCCAGCAGAGGCATGGGGGAGGGGGATGGTGCCTGGGGCAACACTTGCTCCAGCTGTCCCCCATGCCACCCCCCCATTTACCTTAGCTGGTGGGAGCTTGCTGTGAGCTGCCCCTCAGCCCAGCCCCACCAGGCTGCTCTTTCAGCCAGCAGAGCCTCCTGCCCGCAGAGCAGCCTGGCGGGACGGGCCTCCTGTCGGTGAAGCCTCAGCCGGCGGAGTAGCCTGGCAGGGCGGGCCTGAGGGAAGGGTGTGGGGGGCAATTCTCTACCCCCCATGTGACCAGCTGTCATGCGCCCGGGGACATGTGACCCCACATGTCCCCGTGAGTGCTCCGCCTCGGTGGACCAGTCCCAACCTCTCAGCCTGACATACCTCACAGGTTGTGGTGAGCATAAAATGGAGAAACAAGAATTAGGTAAGCTACCCATTGAGGAGAAAGGTGGAATATAAATAAAGTAAACAGAAAAATAAGACACTATGAGACCTTTTGTGATGCTGGCTTACACAAATGCATCTAATGCTTGCTGACTAAAATTTGCTAATCTGCCTGTGGCCGATTACCCACCAGCACTCTGGCACTCAGTAGGACAGGAAGCATGTTAGGGCAAGAAATCCTGTCCCGGCATGCTTCCTGTTTGTGGTGCGGCTGGAGAGGAGGTGCATCAGGGCAAGATTTCCTGTCCCAACATACTTCTTGTCCCGCGCATGCTTCTTGCTTTCTGCAGGGAAAGCGAGAGCATTTCTGGTGTGACTTCTTGCACCAGAGAAGGGCAAGGTCAGGGAACGCCGGCAGTGGGTGATCAGCCTCTGACATGGATTCTGCAAACGGATCAAATTGCTGTCACAGGGACCAACTCTAGAATGAGTAACCCTGTTCCAAGGCATCAAGGAAAATCCACTGAAAAAAGTTGACTGACATGCAGGATCTTCAGTGGGCAGAAACAAATTCTGAAGGCCTCCCTTGACAGGTGACATATGCCCAGGACGAATACCAGCAACCAGAGGAGGAACAGCAGACCTCACTGGCCCCTCCCCCTCCCCCCTAAAGTCCTCACGTTTCTGGGTGGCTTTGGGGGTTTTTTTTGGTTTTCTGTCTGTAGAGGCACATTTTTTTCAATGTAGAGGCACCAAACTTTGTTATTAAAGATATATTTTGAGGCCCTTACAGAACATGGCATCATGTGCTAAAGAAATATTTTAAGTGTGGAGAAGAAGAAGAAGAAGAAGAAGAAGAAGAAGAAGAAGAAGAAGAAGAAGAAGAAGAAGAAGAAGAAGAAGAAGAAGAAGAATTGGATTTATATCCCCCCTTTCTCTCCTGTAAGGAGACTCAAAGGGGCTTACAAACTCCTTTCCCTTCCCCCCCTCATAACACCCTGTGAGCTGGGTGGGGCTGAGAGAGCTCAGAAAACTGTGACTAGCCCAAGGTCACCCAGCTGGCATGTGTGGGAGTGCACAGGCTAATCTGAATTCCCCAGATAAGCCTCCACAGCTCAGGTGGCAGAGCGGGGAATCAAACCTGGTTCCTCCAGATTAGAGTACTCCTGCTCTTAACCACTACACCACTGCTGCTCTAAGATCCCAGTTAGTCAGTTGAAGTCATGTCTCTCCAGCCCAAGAACTCTTACCACAGTTGAGATCCCAGCTGAGCTGCCAGCTTGCAACCCAGAGAGTCGAATGTCAATGTTCAGTGTTAAAAATGCCAGGGCAGATTATTGTCCAAGCCTCTGTGCCACCCCACCAACTCCTGCACTAGTCCATCTACTGACCCTTCTCTGCTGCCTTTTAGGGGGGAAGTTTAAAGTGAAGGGGGGGGGGAATCAGGAGCGATCTTGCCTGTATGCTTTTCTGCAGCTACAACACTCCCCCTTCCCCAAAACCCAATAATCTCCAAACGGCCCAGTTTTCAGAAGACATTTTCAGGGCCAACCTTTTGTCAGACTGTAGGAGGAAACAGAATGACAGCGCTTTTACTGAAAAATAGTCTCCTGTAGAGAAGAATGTGTCTGGAAGATATTTATCATCAGAAGGTCACATCTGGGTTTCAGAAGGCACCAACAGCCAAGGATTCCCTATTGGTTTATCTTTGAGATTCCCTCAAAGACCAATCCTTAAGGTTTTCCCCCCTCAGTCCCCTTTCTTTTCATCACAGTGAGGCATCACTTGTTCTAGGGATGCTCTGGGGTCTCGTGTGACATGAGAGGGAAATGACAGGGCAAAGATCGCAAAGGGACCTCTTGGGGGTCCTAAAAGTCCCTTTTCTCAAGCTGCATGAAACTGAGAAAACACAACTTTCATATTGGTCATCAGGAAAGAATGTCTCTCTATAGCTTTCCACAACACCCCTATGTGGTTTTGATATTCCTCACTGTGCAGTGGAGAGGGAAGAACAAATGTTTTTTAAAAAATCTGAAGACAGGAAGACCTGCTGATATTTTGGTGGATGCTTCACATTGTGAATTTGCACATTGGAGGATCACAACATTGATGGCACACTTGATGCTTTGCACATGCTACACCCAGGGAGACCCATTCAAATTCCCACTTTCCCCCAATGAGACTCACTGAATGGGCTAGTCGTTCTCCGATAGCCAGCACGGTAGGGCAATGAACTGTAATCTGGAGAACTGGGTTTGATTCCCCACCCCTCTACATGAAGCCAGCTGGATGACTTTAGGCTAGTCATGGTTCTCTCAAAACTCTCTCAGTCCCACCTACCTCTTAAGGTGCCTGTTGTGGGGAGGGGAAAGTCCTTGCAGTACAGGAAACTCTTCATCTTCTTACCTTGTCGGGCTAAAATGGGTGAGAGGAATCCCTGTATGCTGTCATGAATTCATTGGAGGAAGGGTAGGATTAGAAAACATCCCCCCAATAAATAAATACTCTATAATGAGCATATTTCATTGCCCTTGCAGAATATTGTATCCTGTGGCAAAGTAATTTGCTAATTTCTGCATTCTGAAGAGCTGTCAGACAAGTGTTCCAGGGGCCACTTCAGAAGTTGCTGCCGTGCCATGATTTGCAATTCTCTTGAATCCCAGTTTCAAGCTATGACTAACAGTCCTCTCCCCCTGTTAAAAAATTCTTAACATGGGGATTCTTCTGAGGATGAGTGATAAAAAAGTTTATGGGGAGAAAAGGCATTCTCTCTGTGGCTGGCATTCTTTCTGGGATTCCCCACAGTGCTTTCCATTGACTTCCAACATCTGCTGTGGGGACTCTTCATAGGCTATTTTTAATCCCTGTTTATTTGAACTAAGCATACAGCTTGCCAAAAATACCTAGTTGTCCTCTACAAACACAGCAGCCAGGTTTTCTGGCCGGGGGTTAGGTTGTGCTCCCATCCCCACACAAGATGTACTAGGAAGCCTTCGCCTGAGCTTCAAGCAACAAAATCTGATTTGTACATGCATGAAAAACTGGTTGTTGTGGGTTTTCTGGGCTGTGTGGCCAGTGGTGGGATCCAAAATTTTTAATAACAGGTTCCTATGGTGGTGGGATTCAAACAGTGGCGCCAACGCACACACGCACCTCCAGTCCCTGTTGGGCAGGGAGGTTGCTTTAGTAACCCCTTCTCAGCACTCAGAAAAAAATTAGTAACCACTTCTAGAGAAGTGGTGAGAGCTGGTTGGATCCCACTTCTGTGTGTGGCCGTGGCCTGGTAGATCTTGTTCCTAACGTTTCGCCTTCATCTGTGACCAACATCTTCATAGGTGTACATCTTCATAGGTGAAGAGGCTGGCCACAGATGCAGGCGAAACATTACGAACAAGATCTACCAGACCACGGCCGCACAACAACCAGTTGAATCCAGCCATAAAAGACTTCAACAAAATAGTGCATGAAAAAGTTTCAGCTGGCCACCCCACGCTAGGCACCTGTTGCGACAGACCCCCTCACCTTCTTAATGTTCAGAGGCAGGCTAAACGCTTTCTGACTGAGCTGGTCAGATTTCCTGCCTTTTCTTAGAGTCTGAGCTGCTCGATATGGTAGTGTGAGGTGATTTAAATCACGACTGCTCAGTTCTATAACTCTTCAGAAGGTGCAAGGAGCCTGTTGTTTAACTTTTGGCCAAATCCCCTTGTTAAGGCACCAAAGGATACAGAGGCAGGTTAAACAAACAGAAGTAAAATTTATTAAACAGATGCGATGGGATAGGAGAAAACTGAAATGGATGGAAAATAGGCAGGAGATAAATATGGTACAACCTTAGTTCATATTTCAGTTTTCGGCGTTCAGACACTGGCACAGATCTTAATTAGGCTTGTAAGTTTCAGTTTCAATTAGGCTTGAGCAAAACAGGGGTGGGGGGGAAATCAGTAAAATTCAGGTTCAGGTTTATCATGCATCAAAATTATCAGGAAACCCCAAAATCTGATTTGGGAAACTTGAAAATATTCAGGTTTCCTGAAAAAGGCAAGAAAAAATTCAGCTCAGTTTGAGTCTCTGGGAAACTTTTTTTGGGGGGGGGGTCTGGATTTCCACCTGTAGGGGGCACATTTGTCAAGTTAGAGGCGCCAATCTTGCTTGGTGGCCTTGGAAGACTCTCCTGATTTGAGCACCCAAGTTTGGTGGAGTTGGTTGACGGAATCTGTAGGTCCCCAAAGGGGTAGCCCCCATCTTCCATTAGAAACCATTGGAAACAATGGGAGATGGGGGCTATCCCTTTGGCGACTCATAGCACTGCACCTGCTTAACCAAATGTCACCAAACCTGGACTATGTTATCAGGAGGGTCTCCTGAATCCACCCTGCAAGTTTGGTTCCTCTAACTTGAAAAATGCACCCTCTACAGAAACTCCCAGAAATTCTCCAGATTCTCCTTATAATTGACTTGACTCCATTGTAGCCAGTAGGAAATTTCTACACGGAGCACATTTTTTCAAGGTAGAGGTACCAAACTTGCCCTGAGGTTGTGAAGGTGGCCATGCTGGCAGGGTCTGATGGGAATTATAGTTCATGAACATCTGGAGAGCCACAGGTTGCAGACCCCTGGTCTAGGGGGCTCAAGAAGAGGTGATAGAAGGGAAAGATGTTGAGATAGAAGCACCTCAGGGTGCACCTCTATCTGTTCCTCCTCCTCCAGCTCTGCCCTCCCCTCTTGAGCTACCCCAGAGCCAATTTAACCCCACCCCCACCATGTAATGTGAGGAAATGGTCACCACCAGTATTGAATCAGGGAAAGTGGCAGCTATGGGCAGCTTCAGAAAAATCTAAACTTTCCCACCCATTCCGCAGCCATTCAGCTTGTGCAGGGATCTAGTCTAAAATTTCAAATCAAAGCAGGTTTGAAAAAGATCACAGAAAAGTCCAGAAAACCTTGAATTGTGGGGAAGCTGGGGAGAAGCCACGACCCCCGACATCTAACTCAGGTCAAATAACCTGTATGGAAATGGCCAGGTACTGCTCCAGATTGCTGGTTAATCGTGCTAAATCCTCCTCTTAGGAAAAGTACCAAAAGTCTTTCTGAGTCTCCTCTTCATCTTCTGGTAAGAGCGCATTTCACAGAGCAGACCGCAACAGGGATATATATTCACTTTAGTCTTAGGCCTGAATCATGTTTTCTGATCCCAAATGGCCATTCCAAGCAACACATGGCGGTAAACAAGACCTGTTCAAGCATGCTGCCGGGAAGTAAAGTGGAGGAGTTGTTTAATGAGCCTGAATGGTCTTGTTTTTCTTGCATCGGGTCCAACCAAACATGGATTTCATCGAAGGAAATTGCGATTGAGAAATGTAAGTAGGGAGGGTGTGTGAGTGGGTGAGTGATGCTCATTCATCTTCCTCTGTTATTCTTAGTAGGAAACATCCCTTTGATCCTTCCCTTTCATATCTTAGAATTAAATTGTGATCTCAAAAGTTTTTATCGTATGATTCTGCATTGAAGATTCTTGTGGTGGCCTCTAAAAGGCCAACAGCTTAATTTTAGCAGAAGCTTTCATCCTAGGAATGGTGCATAATCCACAAAATATTTCTGCCACAACAAACCTTGAACTGTGACAGGTCTTTGTTACTTTTAGTAATTTGTTCATCTAGATATTTATCTACCTTTCATTCAGGGCCAGTGTCAACATATCCTGAAGTGGGACAGCTGCCCAGACCCACAGTTTCTGGCAGGGCTCCTGTTGCCAACCCTCTAATCCAGGAGTCCCCAACGTGGTGCCCAGGACATCATGGTGCATACCAAAAATTTCCCTGAAACCCACCTACTGTTTGTAGAAAGTGGATGGAACCTAGTGGGGCTTTTGCCCAGCAAGACCATCAAAGATTTGATTGATTGGACAATTTTTTTAAAAAATTGCTGCCACCGCTGCACAAGGATTTTCATTGTACAGTGGAACCTCCAGAGGTGGGATCCAGCAGGTTCTCACAGGTTCCCGAGAGTAGGTTACTAATTATTTGTGTGTGCCGAGAGGGGGTTACTAATTGGTAATTTTGCCACGTGATTTTGGCCTTAGTTACGCCCTCCTCTCAGCAGTAGCGCGCAGAACTTGAAGCAGTCTAGCAGGAGGTGCACTGGTGTGCGTGGCAGCCTGTGCCTACATGCATTTGTTTCCCACCCAAGGACTGGTGCAGTGGCTGCGTCCTTGCCACAGCCCCGCCAAGGAATGCCCCACCCCCGGAATGCCCGGCCACGCCCCGTCGTGCCCCGCCCAGCCCCATTGGTGCTACGCCACAGTTTGAATCCCACACCATGGGAACCTGTTACTAAAATTTTTGGATCCCACCACTGGGAACCTCGGTTTTCATCGATAATCTGTCCAGAAAACCTTGGCGAAATCTGAAACCAACAAAAACTGAGGCAAACACTGGAAAGCAATGGAAACGCACGGTCACCGTTTGTTATCGCAAAATTAGCGTGCGCGCGCCGACAAAATCTGACAAAAACCGAAGCAAACGACGAAAACCAAGACAAAATTTTCGGGGACAGAATTGACAAAACCCGAAACCGGTGATAACCAACGACAATGAAAACTGAGGTTCCACTGTATGACTAACAGCAAGCAGCAACAGTCATTTTGTGGCTGAGTCCACCACACTGTCAGAATTCCAAAGATGCCCACGCCCTCAACAAGGCTGAGGACTTCCGCTCTGCTCACATATATCCTCTGCAGCCTGCACTCACACCCTTCCACTGCCTGCTTGTGAATGCTTTGGCAACACTGCTCACAGCTGCATATGCTACCTAGAGCTGAAGAAGAAGCCAGGGTGTGTTGGTGGTGCGCAAAGCATTAACATTTACGGTGGCTATGGCAGCAGGACTCCAAATTGTGCAGGCAATGTTGGCAACTGTAGGTGGTCGAAGAGCTTGCAAGTGGCCAGGAGAATGAAGCACAAGTCAGTGGGATCACAGGAGGTGGGCAAGAAGAGGGGGCTGATAATGGGCACGAGGGACCCCTGAGCACTCTGTGCCCAAACCTTGTCCCCAAAACCTGGAACCAGCCCTGCCTGTATTTTTCCTCTATGCATGTACTGTTAACACACTAGAGATTCATATCCCATGCTAGTAGCTGCACCAGTGTGCTAACATTACACGTTTAGTGGCTGACGACGCCATTGGAATGAGACTCAGACATGTGCAGCATTGTATAGAGAAGGTCTTCGCTGCCGTTGGCACCCTATTTAAATCAGATCGGATACATGTGGGTTTAAGGAAGAGTTACAACTGGAGCCAAATAAACACGTGTTGCATGCCAAGAAATAAAAACAGAAGTCTTGGAACTGCATTCCCCTGCCAAGCAGAAAGTGCATTGCTCAAGACCGAGCTTTCCGATAAACTGTAAAGTGGCTTGCCAGAGCACAAACCGGAGATGGTTTGTTTCTTTAATAGTTCCGCAGCTGTGAAACGACACAGCTGCATTCTCACACCCCCTTCCTCCTCGGGCCCTGTCACTAGTGTTGCCAACCTCCAGGTGATGGATGGAGATCTCCTGCTCTGACAACAGATCTTCAGGCAACAGAGCTCAGCTCGCTTGGAGAAAATGACCGCTTTGGAAATTGGACCCTATATAGCCATATAGTTGGTTGACTGATGTCAATGCAGAGCATAATATAGAGCAATAAAGACCCAGATACCAGTGAGTTTTCGTTTAATAAGTTTACTAGCTAAATGGGAGAGTACACATGGAAGGAAAAACAATAAACTCTCTTCTCTACCGGCGGGATTAGGGGTGTCCAACTCTGGCGCTTCAGATGTTCATGGACTACAATTGGCCATGCCAGCAGGGGCTGATGGGGATTGTAGTCCATGAACATCTGAAGCGCCAGAGTTGGACACTCCTGGGCTAGATTGTTATACTCCTCTGAGCATATGGCTGAAAAGGCAGAACAGTACGAAGAACAAAGGCAACTTTTATAACTCTGACAAACATGATCTTACAGTCAACAGCAACTGTACTGGCTAATGACTAATCAAAGAGAGCAGCAGTGGCGTAGGAGGTTAAGAGCTCATGTATCTAATCTGGAGGAACCGGGTTTGATTCCCAGCTCTGCCGCCTGAGCTGTGGAGGCTTATCTGGGGAATTCAGATTAGCCTGTACACTCCCACACATGCCAGCTGGGTGACCTTGGGCTAGTCACAGCTTCTCGGAGCAATCTCAGCCCCACCTACCTCACAGGGTGTTTGTTGTGAGGGGGGAAGGGCAAGGAGATTGTAAGCCCCTTTGAGTCTCCTGCAGGAGAGAAAGGGGGGATATAAATCCAAACTCCTCCTCCTCCTCCTCCTCAATAGGTCAGCTCATCAGAGTATGGCCTCAAGATTTTGTTTACATACAAACAGATGCTTAACACTCATGACTGATTGTAATTCCCAACAATTATACCCCACTGAAATCCCTCCCCTACCCAAACCCTCTCCTACTGAGGCTCTGTAACCCCTACATAGGAATGGAATGAGCCAGGAAGGGGTTTCAGGGCTGTGTTTATTTTGTGGGAGTTCTCTTGGGAACCTTCATCTTCTGAGGCCAGTTCATCTGGAGACTTCCTGAGCCACCTACAAGAAAAAGAAATGGACTTGTGGTTGGCAAGCTGTGGAAAGGGGACAAGTTAATTGAATATGATCATGGTTTTGTTGTATTGCTAAGTTCTATGTTGATATATGATTCATTAAGTGAACAGTAAGAAGAAGAAGAAGAAGAAGAAGCAGCAGCAGGAGGAGAGGAGGAGGAGGAGGAGGAGTTTGGATTTATACCCCCTCTTTCTCTCCTGTAGGAGACTCAAAGGGGCTTACCATCTCCTTGCCCTTCCCCCCTCACACCAAACACCCTGTGAGGCAGAAACTTTCTTTTAAATTGTTTACAAGACCCATTCCAATTTCTGCCCAACAGAACCCACAAGCTGAAGTTGCAACTGCAAATTTTGCAAATATTTCCCAAACCCAGAGAAGAAGAAGAGTTTGGATTTATATCCCCCCTTTCTCTCCTGCAGGAGACTCAAAGGGGCTTACAATCTCCTTGCCCTTCCCCCCTCACAACAAACACCCTGTGAGGTGGGTGGGGCTGAGAGAGCTCTGAGAAGCTGTGACTAGCCCAAGATCACCCAGCTGGCGTGTGTGGGAGTGTACAGGCTAATCTGAATTCCCCAGATAAGCCTCCACAGCTCAGGCGGCAGAGCTGGGAATCAAACCCGGTTCCTCCAGATTAGATACATGAGCTCTTAACCTCCTACGCCACTGCTGCTCCAGAGCTGGCATCCTTACCTGTCACCCTCATTCTCCTTCCGTGTGATGGGTAATATGGTGGATAATCAACTTATAGCAACCTTGTAAGGATTTCAAGGCAATTGTTTGCCATTGTTTGTCATTGCCTGCCTCTGCATAGCAACCCGAAACTTCCTTGATGGTCTCCCAGTCCAAGTACTAATCAGGGCTGACCCTGCTTAGCTTCCAAGTTCTGATGAGATCAGGCTAGCCTGGGCCATCCAGGTCAGGGCATGGGTAGCATAGGGCATAGACTGGACAAGATCAGGCCATCCCATACCATTCCAACTCCCCTGTTAGAAATGTAGAGGAACATTAAAAGAAGCAGCAGTTCCTCCCCAGTCCAAAATGATGCCTTTTGTTCTACTCTCCTGCATTCTACCACCTGTATTATTATTATTATTATTATTATTATTATTATTATTATTATTATTATTATTATTATTATTATTAATAATAATAATAATAATAATAATAATAACAACAACAACAACAACAACAACAATAATATGTTTGGATTTATATCCCCCTTTCTCTCCTGCAGGAGACTCAAAGGGGCTTGCAATCTCCTTGCCCTTCCCCCCTCACAACAAACACCCTGTGAGGTGGGCAGGGCTGAGAGAGCTCTGAGAAGCTGTGACTAGCCCAAGGTCACCCAGCTGGCATGTGTGGGAGTGTACAGGCTAATCTGAATTCCCTAGATAAGCCTCCACAGCTCAGGCAGCAGAGCTGGGAATCAAACCCGGTTCCTCCAGATTAGATACACGAGCTCTTAACCTCCTACGCCACTGCTGCTCTGCATAAGGCATAATATCGGGTGGTTCACATGATATTTAAAGCAAATCCACTTGGCATTTTTGCCATCATAGCCCTCGGGAACTTTGTGACTGGACTATCCCTGTAAAATTCTAAAATAAACTTTTTCCATAATAGAGGGGACAGACACACAGCGCATTCAGCAAAGCCCATTAAACTCAAAGTGAACCCGAAGCCCATCTGGCAGCTACGGTATTTACGAAGTGAATACTTCCTGGGGAAAAAGAATAGTGTTTCTATGTTGCCCTTCTTCCCTTACCCCCATGCATGTTCTCAAAGTCCTATTCATTCTGGAAATATCAGATCTAACATGGATGTGTGGCGATGGAAAGTGCTGTCTATCCCCCGCAGCTGATTTTTGGCAACACCATAGAGTTGTTAATAGGATAACATTCTTCAGCTGAGCATCGGAAGGGCTGAACTAGCTTATTCATTCATTCATTCATTCATTCATTCATTCATATCCCACCTTCCCCAACAGGGCTCAGGGTGGCAAACAGCAAACAATCCTAAAACCATTTAACAATCAGACCAATAAAACCCAGTCATAGATAGCAAAACCCTCCCCCCTTCTCGCACACACTGGAGGCCAAAGATAGTAGCAGGTCAGTCCGGCCAGCAATTACACAGAATAGGGTGGCCAGCTCTAAGTTGGGAAATATCTGGAGATTAGGGGGTGGAGCTTGAGGAGGGCGGGGTTTGGGGAAGGATTTCAATGGGGTATGTATGATGCCATAGAGTCCACCTTCCAAAGCAGCCATTTTATCCGGGTGAACTGATCAAATGTCGAATGGACATCAGTTGTGATAGCAGGAGATCTCCAGCCACCACCTAGAGGTTACAAAAAAAAGAATAAGGGAGTGATGCCTAATAAGTATGTCTTTTTATTTACCACTATATGATTCCATTTATATCATCAGTTGCATTCCATTCATACTCCTCACTGAAAAAGGCCACAGTTGTTCACCCCCCTTTTGCTTAAAAGACCTCAGGGCAGCATATATCGGTCTCTCTTCTCTGTTTTATCTTCACAGATAGAGGCAGGTTGGGCCAAAGCTGCATCCACACAGCAATGTCTCTCTGTGTGATTTTGCAGTGGCATACTCAGGGGTAATACAGTCTGTATGATCAAATCAGAACCTTGGCCTACTCACAGTTCTCTCAGAACTCTCAGCTCCTCTTCTCAAGGTGTCTGTTATGGGGAGAGAAAGGAAAGGAGCTTGTATGCTACTTTGAGACTCCTTAAAGCTAGAGAAAATTGGGGTATAAATCCAAACTCTTCTTCTTCTTGGGGATTCAAATGTGAGTCTGCCAGATACTAGGCTGACCCACTAGACCACAGCACTACACTGGCTCTAAGATTCCATACACAGTATCATAGCCTATAGTCCTTAATCATTGAAGTGACTTAGGCTCCTTCCGCACATGCAGAATAATGCACTTTCAATCCACCTTCAATGCACTTCGCAGCTGGATTTTACTGTGTGGAATAGCAAAACCCACTTTTAAACAATTGTGAAAGTGGATTGCAAGTGCGTTATTCTGCATGTGCGGAAGGGGCCTCCGTGAACCATTTTGTACAGCACAACCTTCTACCTGGGTAGAAAAGCCCTCTTGAATAATGCAGTTTTGCATGATTTGCAGAAAACCTGTGCCCGTTTTTCAATGTCCTTTTGGGCGGGATTCCTTTGGAGTGTTTGGCTTCTTTTCAGCCACTGTTCTCTGGAAGAGGGAAGAGGGTGAGTGAGCATAGTCAGAAGGGAAAGGAATCAAAAGAAGGGCAAACAAATGACAGAGTTACTATGGAGACTAGAGGTTTTCCATGGTATCACAGAAGGAAGCCCTACCTAGTGAGGTTAATGGGGGGTGGGTGGGTTTGAGATCAATCTCACCCCCCATTCCACATTACCAGCCAAGAGATGCCAAACTTAAGGTTGACTGACTCTGGCTGATCAAAGAGAGACAACACCCAAGTTTGGGGCTATTGGCATCTTTCGATTTCTCTTTGCCTGAGCAGTTTTAGAAGGTTAAGAGATCCAGATGTCAAACCTGCTTACAATCTCCCTGGAGCAAGGAATGCTGTGTGTTTAATTCACATTTTAGCGCTCTTCTGAATCAGACCCCTGTGTCTTGCCAGCGGTTTCTCCTGAATGAGTGTTATTACATCTCTCCCCCTCCCCCTTTTTCACCTGTTAGTGAGAGCAAAACATTTAGCACTGCTCAGTTAGAACAAGAACAAATGGGGGAACATCTTTCGTTCTAAGAGGGTTTCTCAGATCAACTCTTTGATGCCTGTAGGAAAGTCATATCAAAGCTGAAAGCATGACTAGTGGGCAACAAACCGTCCAACGGGGCAGTACACACACATACCTCTGGCACATAAGGTAGCCTCACCTGTGTGGGGCAGGGTGGGACCAGGGGCAGGAGAGTAGACTTGGCCACAGGGCAGCTTTGGTAGCCGGCTACAGGAAGACTCACAAGATGAGGAGGGAGCAGGTGAACCTTAGTGGGGGAGCAATGGCTGCTTACCTGAGCTCAAGTGCTTTAACAGGGTTGGCAATCTCCAGGTAGTGTCTGGAGATCTGGAATTACAACCCCAGAGATCTGTTCTTCTGGAGTAAATGGCTGATTTGGAAGGTGGACTGTGTGGGACGTCCCTCTGCAAACCCCACCCTCCTCAGGCTCCGCCCCCAAATCGCCAGGCATTTCCCAACCCCGAGCTGGCAACCTTGTATTATAAGGCCTGGCATGCCTATGGAGAACAGGAGCTGGCGAGGAGTAGAGGACAGAGAAGAGGAAAGTGGAGCTGGGGCTATAAAAAGGGGGAAGTGAAAAGGAGACAAGATAGGCTCATAGGGTTGCCAGTTCTGGGTTGGGATATGCCTGTAGATTTAGGGGTGGAGCCTGAGGAGGGTGGAGTTTGGAAAGGGAGGGGGACCTCAGCAGCATATAATGCTGTAAAGTCCACCTTCCAAAGCAGCTATTTTATCCAAGGGAATTGATCTCTGTTGCCTGGAGAAGATCCATTGTAATTCCAGGAGTTCTCCAGGCCCCACTGGGAGGTTGGCAACCTGGCTGGTGGGAGAATGTGCAGGAGGAGAGGCAGAAAGGGGAAACAAAGCCAACCAAGAGCAGAAGAAGCCAGAGAGAAGTTGTCTTAGGGAGGTTCCTAGGCAAAGCAGCAGGTTGCAGGATAGGGTTGCTAACCTACAGGAGGCACCCGGAGATCTTTTACTAGTACAGGTGATCTCTAGGCAACTAAGATCAGTTCTCCTGGAGAAGATGGCTGCTTTGGAGGGTAGCTTCTATGAGTTCTACACTTCCCAGCCTCCACCCTCAAAATTTTAAGGTATGTCCTGATCCACAGCTGGCAACATGGTGGCTCTTCTTACTTGTAATGCATGGTAACTCTGAGGACGGTGAAGCTAACCATGTCTTCAGGTGCTGTAAACCTGCCCTTCAGAAAGAGGAAAACAGAACCCTAAGGGCTCTCAGAAGAACTTTTTAAAAAGACTTAAATATCTTGTCGAAGGCTTTCACGGCCAGATTCAACTGGTTGTTGTGGGTTTTCTGGGCTGCGTGGCCATGGTCTGGTAGATCTTGTTCCTAATGTTTCACCTGCATCTGTGGCTGGCATCTTCAGAGGTGTATCACAGAGAGCAGTCACTTCTCTCTGTGATACACCTCTGAAGATGCCAGCCACAGATGCAGGCGAAACGTCAGGAACAAGATCTACCAGGTCACAGCCACACAACCCGGAAAACCCACAACAACCACTTAAATATCTGTTTTCCCAAAAAGTCTTGCAAATATGAAGGTCTCATGAAACGGTCTCTGACCTACCTTATGCTAGAAAACAAAACACCAGGCTACTGTGCGTTTTGGAGGTTCAGACTGTACAAGGGACTTCCCCCTGTTTCCTTTGTAAATATGATGATATTGATATAATAATATTATGATTTGATATATCCATAATCCCTGCTGGAGGGAATGTAATGGGTGGGGGGAGTTTTCCTGGCTTCATAACATACTTTGCCATGTTAGCACTCTGTTTACCTAGATCTGGGGTCATCAACTCTTCCTTAGGAAAATTCCTGGAGATTTGGGGACAGTAATTTGAGGCAGGGAAAGAACACAGCAGGGATGCCATGCCATAGTCTGCCATTCCTCCAAGGGAAGCTGATCTCTGTAGCCTGCAGATGAGCTGTAAGTCTAGAAGAACTCCAGTTCCAACCTGGCAGTTGGCAACTCTCCCCAGGACAGGTGATTGCAGCCAGCAGAAATGTTGGCACCGTTGCTCTTGGCACTAGATTGCTTTCCTGGCAGCTGATCATTCCATCTCTTTCCTCCCCAGAGGCAAAGAAGGTAGCTTCATATTTCTTTAACCGTGCAGCTTGGAGAACCAACAGAAATGAATCCCTGGGGAGGGAGCAGGAGGGGGGGCGGGCACACAGCCTGCAAAGATCATTCCATACAACATGTTTTCAAGATGAAAGAAGAAAAAGGCCCCCTCCCCAGTTTTTTTTAAGGGGTTGGCTGGCAGTATTGGTTTCCCCCTTGTAGAATGTTATGCCTGTATCCCAGACTCTGCTGCCTGTCCCACAGGAATTCTGAAGAGGAGGATTTCTCTTTCCTCTGGAATCCGGTGCCTTTTCTGTTACAACCACTTTTGGGCTGTGTTCCAGGTTGTCATTCATCTCTGCACACACCCCTCCGAGGAGGCTATTTAAAGATGAGCCGGAGAGCTGCACCCTCAGACAGAGAAGGAAGAATAGGCAAGGCAAAAAACTCAGGATGTACGACAGCATTGGGGCGACCTTAGCGTCCACCTTCTTCCTCGTCCTCCTTGAGCCTGGCTGGGTATGTACCGAGATACCCTCTACTGGCAGCTGATGGCTTGTCTTGGAATGAATGGGCTTGGGCACATGCTGAGCAAACTGAGTTTGGAGCAGGAGTATGGCCTGTCTTGGAAGGTTTTTGGATGAGAGCAATTTTGTTTTCTGTGTGCATCATCCAGAGAAGCAGCACTAAGGCCCCTTCCGCACGTGCAGAATAATGCACATTCAATCCACTTTCACAATTGTTTGAAAGTGGATTTTGCTAGTCTGCACAGTAAAATCCAGCTTGAAAGTGGATTGAAAGTGCATTATTCTAAATGTGCGGAAGGGGCCTAACTCGGGGTCCTCTTTTCTCTTCCCTCCCCATGCATTTTGTCCACACTCAGAGATCGACAGTGCAAACCTAAGCAGAATTGCACCCAGAGTTGAAGTCAATGGGATCCAAAGCAGTAACTTTGCTTAAGATTAGGGCTGTCAAGTTTTCTGTCCCTTTGGCTGCTATCCTAAGAATACTGTCCTGGAAGGGAACCTTATGGGGCGGGGGAAGGGGGGGAATTATGAGATTCGTTTTTGAGTAGATCTTCTAGAGGAGCAAAACTTTTTTTGCTGAAAATTACTCTGAGAGACAGCAATCAGATAGCCTCCTCTGGGCTTATGCTGTGTTTCAGCCCAGGATGTCTCAAATGGGACACACAAACACGTAAGGGGGGGGGGGGATGAGTGAGAGAAGCAAATGTTGTGTGTATGGGAGACTCAGGTTTGAATCCCTGTTCATCCATGAAAACTTTTCTGGGCCAGTCACACGCACGCAACCCACCCAACCTCACAGGGTTGTTGTGAGGATAAAAGGGAGGACAGAAGGACGATATAAGCCGCTCCGGGTGCCCACTGGAGAGAAAAGCGGGGTTTTAAATATATCCAGTAAATAAATGAATGACAGTCTTGGTGAGCTTGCGAGAGAATAGATGTCAATAGATTCTCCCATTGGGTAGGGTGGGTGATAAAAATGTCAAGCTCTGGAGCAAGAATTGGCTTTTCTCATTTGCAGATTTAACTCCCTCAGCTCTTGTGGGAGAGTGGACCCCTGAGGTTCTGGTGGCTCGCAGACATTTTGACCAATTTTTCATCCAGTGGGGCTATGATTTTTCCAGGACAGATTCCAAAACCGAGGGATTGTCCCTGCTCAGTAGGAACAATGGAAGCTTGTTGGCTATTTATTATAAAAATAGCCCTGTGCACTGGAAGCAGCTCCTCCGCCTCTTAGCTTCAAGGAGAATATCTTCAGTGTCCCCTTTGAATCTCTGGATGACTCAGTGGTGAGCTCTTCATGCCAAGAGTGTATTATCCTCTTTAGAAATGGTTTTCATGTTGGTCCTTTTAATCCATATTTTAGGTTGGATTCAGCCAGCTTTTCTGCTGAATCTCATCCTATTCCCCTCACTCTATCCTCTTCATCCTGCATGGTTTTTGTCCATGGTTGTCCCCTAGCTGTGCTGGTGATTCAAAGAGACCTTCTCCTCCCTTGTTCACCAGAGGAAAACCTGGTTGGATCCAGTCTAGTGTTTTGACCCCCAGAGCTTGCCTTACTAGGCTGTGCTAGAATTTTTGACCTTGGGGCACGAACATCTTCTGTCTTAATACGGCTCTTGCAAGAGGCTGATGGAGCTCCCAATTTCCTCCTGACGAAGTTCTTGTTGGTTCAATGTATTGTCGAAGGCTTTCACAGCCGGAATCACTGGGGTGCTGTGTGGTTTCCGGGCTGTATGGCTGTGTTCTAGCAGCATTCTCTCCTGACGTTTCGCCTGCATCTGTGTCTGGCATCTTCAGAGGATCTGAGGATTCTTGTTGGTTATTATTTACCTTGCCTCTGTTTGATATTTAACAACAATGACTGATTTAATACTTTTTACAATATGCTTTTAAAAAATGACTGATAAAAGGACACTGTAAAAATTAACTAAACAAATCTCACTGGGTTTACCCTGATAAGAAGGTGCACAGAGGTGAGTGGAAGTTTACAGGCCTCCTTGAAATACAAGGTAATGAACACACATAATAAAGCAATCTTCTGAGTCATACATTTATCTCAGGGTCAGTACTGTCTCCTCAGACCAACAGTAGCTGCCCACAGTCTCCGTTTGAGGTCTTTCACATCACGTACGACTTGATTCTTTTAATGTGAGGTAACAGGGATTGAATCTGGGAACTTTGTATTTAGAAAATAGATAGGTAGTCCCCTATGCAAGCACTGGGTCACCACTGACCCAAGGGGTGATGTCACATCACAAAGTTTACTAGGCAGAATATGGGCTGGTTTGCCATCGCCTTCCCCAGTCATCTACACTCGACTATGCTCTTCCCACACAAGTTCAGCTGAGTGAGAGGATTGTGTGAAGTGAGTGGCACAGAATTTGAAACATTGAGGAGTATTTTATTTTTAAGGGCGTCAGACTGGGCAGCAAGAGGCATTGGCATAACTTCTGCTTCCTGCTTCATGATTTCATGCCAGCCTGGGTGAATGAAATTCCCTGTAAAATGAGGCATGAGGCAGAAGAGCCACAAACAAACAAATATTACTTTTTCATGTGCTTCACCTCAACTGTTTACGGGAGAAAGCCCTGCTTATTTCTGGTGTCTGACTCTGGTGAAACACTGTCCCCATTGTCCCTTCTGCAGGCAAAGTGTTAAAGGTAACATTTTTTTTTTTAGAAAAGTGTTCTCGCGTGTGGGCAAATGTACTAAAGTTCCTCAGCTTTCAGGCCCAGTTCTGGGGTTCTGGATGTTAAATATCCAACTAGGACTATTATAATATATCAGTTTATATGAGCTATGCGAAAGTATAGTGTTATATTGTCAAACTGAGATTTGGAAACCAGTTTTTGAATCTCCACTCTGCTGGGCCAGCAGGCTGGGTGACCTTGGCCAGTCACAAATCCTCCGCTTAGCCTACCTCTCAGGGCTGTTGTGAAATAAAATAGAATGTGGCAAACCGCCTTGGGTTCCCACTTGGGAGAAAAGAGGGGTATAAATGAAGTAAATAAAATAAAATAAATAGTAAACGTTTACTTATGGGGGTACATGCATATAAATAAATGCAAGCACATCAGCATAAAATGTCAATTCACAATTTTTCTTCTAGTTTCTCATAACTACCTACTGTATCCAGCCAGTTTTTTCATGCTGTCTCACCCAGTCACCTCCTTTTCTCCACCCAAAGCTGCTTTGAATCATCTTATAGGAGAGAAAGAAGAGGTATATATTCAAACTCTTCTTCTTCCCTGCCTCTCTGCAGCAGTGGCGTAGTGGTTAAGAGCAGGTGTACTCTAATCTGGAGGAACCGGGTTTGATTCCTCGCTCTGCCTCCTGAGCTGTAGAGGCTTATCTGGGGAATTCAGATTAGCCTGTACACTCCAACACACGTCAGCTGGGTGACCTTGGGCTAGTCACAGTTCTTCGGAGCTCTCTCAGCCCCACCTGCCTCACAGGGTATGTGTTGTGGTGGGGAGGAGGAAAAGGAGATTGTCAGCCTCTTTGAGTCTCTTTACAGGAGAGAAAGAGGGGATATAAATCCAACTCTTCTTCTTCACAGCTTTTTGTCCCTGCTGGTCCCATCATTGACCTTTTCATGATTAAAGGAGATTCCCCCCTTATCCCCTTTTACCAAAAAGCTGGTTAGAAGCAGTCCATTGAGATTATGCAATTACCAAACCCATGAGTTACAGATATTTTTTTGAACCAGCCCAGAAATTAAATGTTCCATTCCACATTCTTGAATGGGAGCTGGGAGGAAAGTTTTATGATCAGTTTACTAACATCCTGTTTGAAAAGACGGTGCCAGGATGAGCCAAAGTGAGCAAATACAGCACACTACAGATGGGGGAAAAAAGAGAAGGAATCAGCAAGAGACGCTTGGGTTTGCGTACAAGTTTGCATGCCCCTGTTTCCATCTGTGAAAGGTTGATGTGTGATGTGTGCAGATTTTACTGCACACTACAGTGTGTCCCAATGCAGCCATTAGAAACAGGCATAAAATTAAACAATTAAAAAGTAGAACATGAAATATAGCATTAACATAAAAGACAGTTTTCAGACTAGAAAAGCTGGTGTGGTGGAGCAGTTAAGGAGTTGGGCTAGGAAATGGGGGAACCTGGTTCAAATCCTCACTTCTGCCATGCAAACTTGATCAAGGGGTAGTCACACACTCTCAGTCTAATCTACTACACAGGGGTGTTGTGAAGGTAAAATGGAAGTGTGAAGAATGATGCGAGCTGCTTTTGAGTCCCTCATTGGGAAGAGAGGAGAGGTAGAAATAAGTAAATAAATGCACCCCTTCCTTAAAAGCCTGGTTAAAAATAACTACGTTGGCAGAAGTTGTTTATGCATAAGATAAGCATCAAGGTGAGCCTGAAGGGGTAGGGCCACTGAGGCAGCTTTTTGAATTTTTAAATTTAAAATTAGGGTTGGATGACATTCCTAGCACTGAATCAGCATGCTCTGAAAGCAGAGAATCACCAAGAACAAATCTCATGTCTCATAGTCAAGTGTGGGTCCAACCGTAGATACCTAAATCTGCGTATTGGGGTCACGCTGACACAAAACGGGGGACTTGGGGGACTCTCCCAGGGTTTGCAGAAAAATCTGAAACTCCTTGAAAATTATACTGGAGGGTTTAACCCCTGCAAAATAAAGAGTAGTGTCTGTGCATGTGCAAACAACAATACATATCTCCTATGGCAGAGTCCGCCAGCCACGCTAGGTATAGTGGCAGTAGGCAGAGACCGGGAGCCACACTGGCACAGTGGTGGTAGGCAGAGGCTAAAAACTGCATTGGCTATGGTGGGCGGAGCTGCGCAGGGCTCAGCCATATCAGCAGCAGTGTCTCAGACTACTGAAGTCTATTACAGGCTATTAAATATATTTTTAGTTTTCAGGGATGCCATGAAGTCTCAGACAACTTATCACGACCCCCTTATGTCATTTTCAAAGCAAGAAATGAATAGAGGTTTTGTCACTACCTGCGTAGCCATCCTGGACTTCCTTGGTGGTCTGTCATCCAGGGCCAACTTTGCTTAACTTCTGAGATCTGACAAGATCGGACTGACCTGAACCGTTTTGATCAGGACACTATTGGTCTTTAAGGTGCAACAAAGCTGGTCATTGTGGGCTTTCTGGGCTGTGTGGCCGTGGTCTGGTAATTTTTGTTCCTAATGTTTCGCTCACATCTATGGCTGGCATCTTCAAAGAACGTCTTGGTGAGATGTCTTCCTCTCCATGGCACAGCCCGGTGAGATATGTTTCTGTCAATGACACAGCCTGGAAAACCCACAACAGCCAGTTGATTGTGGCCCTTTCCCCACTTTCCTTAAGCCCCGCGCTACTCTCCTCAAGTAGCGCGGGGTCCAGCTCCCTTCCCCACTTCAGGGGCAGCGAGAACGCAGCCGCCCCGACGCTGCCTCTCTCCCACCCCCTCAACGCACGGAATTCCTGGCGCCTTTTGAAATGGCGCCTTTTGACGACCCCGCACAGAGCGCGGGGTCGTGGGGAAGCCAGGGCGCGCGCCAGGAATTGCGCACGCCGGGAATTGCCCGCAGCAAACCTCGGGCAAAGGTGAGTGGGGAAAGGGCCTCTGGCTGTGAAGGCCATCAACAATGCAATGCAACAAAGCTCTTTGATACTTTGACTGTGGCAGAGGAGCTTAATAGCTGAACTGGCTTTGCATTGTTTGTTTTTATCTTCTACTCCCATGAACCTCATCCTGGAATCCAGGGCTGGATGAAGTCCGACTGATGCCATGAGCACCACCCAATCTTGATGCTTTGGCCCTTCCATTTGCAAGATTCATAGATCAGTTTACTTGCCGGCCAGTCCGACCAATTTCACAATTTATATTCACAATATAGCCTGTCATTTATTTGACACTTTATAGCAAAAAACAATTTGCTTACGAGTAGAGCTGGGCAGTAGAAAATTGCAAAACAACAACAATGACATTATTAAAACTAAAAGCTGGCCAAAATTGTTGCTCAGTAGCAGATTGTTAATAACTACCACCGTGCCCACCTACCCCCTAAGTTGAGTTTAAATGAAAGCTTCCCGCCTCAGAATAACAGAATAAAATGTTGTTACTCAATATATATAACTAGCGGGCCCGGCCACACGTTGCTGTGGCAATTGTCCTTCTCATCACAGTCCGCAACCCACACAGATGTCCATGCAGGTCCAATGATCCCCAGCATAGCCTTTTGGGGTGGTCAAATGGAATCCCTCTTTCCCTTTTCAATGCACATTGTTATATGGTGGTGTCTTGTTTTTTTAGTATAAGGTAACCCTTCCCATTCCACAACGGAACTGTCCAGAGTGTGAATCCCGCTGTCCATGAGGCTGGTTGACATGCACAGTCCTGGCTTGGGTGAGGCAGAACTGGGGCAAGCAGGCCATCCCAGTCAGGCAGCAGAGGCAGGGTGGTGGGGCGCTCAGATCAAGGCCAGCTCCCTGGGTTCTTAAAGGGCCACATGCAAAAGAAGCGGAGCCAGTAGTGTTGGTTCGCCCCCACCCCGCAGATTTTCTTAGAAGAAAAAGGCAAACTCCAGCTCGCTTTTAGTAAGAGAGATGTGGTGAATATGGGTGAGGAAGTGGGTAAGTGGTAGTTGGATGTGAGGAAGGGCAGAGTGAGGTGTGTGAAGATGAGCTGGATGTGTATTGTGTGGTAGCAGTGGGTGAGGCACAGAGAGTGAAAGTTACCTGCATGTGAAGGGGGGGGACTCCACCTGACGTCTCACATGGCAAAGTGTGTATGTGTTTCACTTCCACTCGTATTACCTAAGTATTACCTATTTACTGTTTTAACTGCTCATCTGTGGCCGCTTACCTTTATGCCTGTACTGATCATGTGAGAGATACACACACACACACACACACACACACACACACACACACACACACACACACACACACACACACACACACACTTAAACTGACTGATCCTGGTGGTTCCTACAATATCAATGCTCGTGCTTATAATCAGTAACTTTAGCTGTCAAAATTCGCATTCTCTACATGGCAACTCTAAGATGGGATAGAGCCATGTCAATCTTGCTGCATTTTAGTTAAGAGTATTAGCTGTATTTCTATCTGTAAGACATACATTTATGTGACAAAGGCCTTTATTGTGGGTCTAGTTCATCGGAAGTTGAACTAACTTTTTTTTTTTGTGGTGGTGCCCCTTTTTCACACACCTTTTTTAGCCCTGGTAAAAAAATGGTGTGGGGGGGATGCCTCATTTTCCCTTGCTTATCATGCTTAACAGTTAATCCAGGGCTACCAGAATCCTAGAAGACTCTCCAAAAAATGTACTGAGTTTCATAATAGCAACTCTGCTAATCCCTCTTGAATGCATGGAATAAATCATAAAGCAGCCACCTGATGCTTTTGACACAGCTTATGTACGTTCACACTTCCCCTGAGGTGAGATCGGTGTGGTTCACTGCTCAGATTCGAGGCTTTTTCTTTTTTACAGCTGTGGAGAGGAGAGCTGTCTTCTCTTCCTGGAGGCCTTGGCATTGGCGAGGGTTATCTGAAGCAGAAAGAACATTGAGTCATTTAATTTCCCAGGTACCCAGGTTCAGCCTGCAGTGCTAACAGGTTGGAGTGGGGGGGGGGGGGGACTCTTGTTTTGACTTGTAGACTGAACAGATGGAAACGGGGAGTGATCCAACATTTGCACAGAGTCCCAGTTTTTTAGGGGGTTTTTGGCATTGGAATGATTTTGGGCAGCATCTGTTGCTGAGGGTGCTGGGAGGACAGCTGTACAAATCGGTTGCGCAGTTTACCCATGAACTGACAGCAGTGTGGAAGGACGGAGATTAAAACATGGGCTGGGAAAAGCAGGACTAAGCATCTCCTCTTCAGACACTGTAATCCCACTTGCTGGAAGCCCACCAACGGCACATAAGACGAGCGTGTGCAATCCGCAGTTTTCCTGATAAGCATGGTCAGAATGTTGTGTGAACATAAGCAATACGTGTAGTCACCGTGTGCAAATGCAAATCCTGAAAAATCCAGTTGTCACGTCGCTCCTGTTCACACAAGATGAGGCCAGGACGTATTGGGAGAACTGTGGTTTGTGTGCGCTCCTGTTACATGATTGTAACTTGTGGAAAGGACTTGTGTGTGGTCTATTCAAGTATCCGTCAGATGTGCTTTGTGCAAGTGGGCTTGCTTCCTGAACTGAATCCAGACTTCATGCAGAAAAAGCCCGGCGTAAGAATGAAACCCTTGTTGGGGGTATATATATAAGCAGAGTAGAACAGAAGAGGCAGATTCTCAGTTGCTTTTTATAAATGAGTTTACTGACTATAAATGGAGGGTTACATGGAGACAAGAAAGGAAATGCTTTTCTTTCCTGTTACATCTACATTACTGTACAGTCGGTTACATCTTGCTACCTCTCTGGTGTCTCCTCGTGGTCTCTCGTGGTCTCATGGCGTGGTGTCTGCTCAAACAAAGAAACAGAGTTCGCTTTATAGCTTCTGATGTATGTGCTCACTAACATGTAAGCAATGGCTATCTGAGTGACCAATAGCTAATCAATAGACCAGGTCATGATCTCAGCAACTGGTTTACTTACAAACAGTTAACCCTTTCATAATGAAGTTGTGACAGACATAAGAACATAAGAACATAAGAACAAGCCAGCTGGATCAGACCAAAGTCCATCTAGTCCAGCTCTCTGCTACTCGCAGTGGCCCACCAGGTGCCTTTGGGAGCTCACATGTAGGATGTGAACGCAATGGCCTTCTGCGGCTGTTGCTCCGGATCACCTGGTCTGTTAAGGCATTTGCAATCTCAGATCAAAGAGGATCAAGATTGGTAGCCATAAATCGACTTCTCCTCCATAAATCTGTCCAAGCCCCTTTTAAAGCTATTAAGGTTTGTGGCCATCACCACCTCCTGTGGCAGCATATTCCAAACACCAATCACACGTTGCGTGAAGAAGTGTTTCCTTTTATTAGTCCTAATTCTTCCCCCCAGCATTTTCAATGAATGCCCCCTGGTTCTAGTATGGTGAGAAAGAGAGAAAAATGTCTCTCTGTCAACATTTTCTATCCCATGCATAATTTTGTAGACTTCAATCATATCCCCCCTCAGCCGCCTCCTCTCCAAACTAAAGAGTCCCAAACGCTGCAGCCTCTCCTCATAGGGAAGGTGCTCCAGTCCCTCAATCATCCTTGTTGCCCTTCTCTGCACTTTTTCTATCTCCTCAATATCCTTTTTGAGATGCCGTGACCAGAACTGGACACAGTACTCCAAGTGCGGTCGCACCACTGCTTTATATAAGGGCATGACAATCTTTGCAGTTTTATTATCAATTCCTTTTCTAATGATCCCCAGCATAGAGTTTGCCTTTTTCACAGCTGCCATGCATTGAGTTGACATTCCCATGGAACTATCAACTAAGATGCCTAAATCCCTTTCCTGGTCTGTGACTGATAGCACTGACCCCTGTAGCGTGTATGTGAAGTTTGGATTTTTTGCCCCTATGTGCATCACTTTACATTTTGCTACATTGAACTGCATTTGCCATTTCTGAGCCCACTCATCTAATTTATCAAGGTCCGCTTGGAGCTCTTCGCAATCCTTTGTGGTTCTCACCATCCTACATAATTTGGTATCATCTGCAAACTTGGCCACCACGCTACCCACCCCTACTTCCAGGTCATTTATGAATAGGTTAAAGAGCACTGGTCCCAAAATGGATCCTTGGGGGACACCACTCCCGACATCTCTCCATTGTGAGAACTTCCCATTTACACCCACTCTTTGTTTCCTGTTTCTCAACCAGTTTTTAATCCATAGGAGGACTTCCCCTCTTATTCCTTCATTGCTGAGTTTTCTCAACAGTCTCTGGTGAGGAACTTTGTCAAAAGCCTTTTGGAAATCCAAGTAGACAATGTCCACTGGTTCACCCCTGTCCACATGCCTGTTTACACCCTCAAAGAACTCTAGTAAGTTTGTAAGACAGGATTTGCCTCTGCAAAAGCCATGCTGACTCTTTCTCAGCAGGTCTTGCTTTTCTACATGTTTTATAATTTTATCTTTAATGATAGATTCTACTAATTTACCAGGAACAGATGTCAAACTGACTGGCCTGTAATTTCCCGGGTCCCCCCTAGATCCTTTCTCAAAGATTGGTGTGACATTGGCCATCTTCCAGTCTTCAGGGATGGAGCCTGATTTCAGGGATAAGTTGCATATTAAAGTGAGAAGATCAGCAATTTCATGCTTGAGCTCTTTAAGAACTCTTGGGTGAATGCAATCTGGGCCAGGGGATTTGGTAACATTTAGTTTATCAATGGCTGCCAGAACTTCTTCCTTGTCTACCACTATCTTCGCTAGTTCCTCGGATTAGCCTCCTAAGAAGCTTGGTTCAGGTGCAGGAATGTTCCTCACCTCCTCTTGGGTGAAGACAGATGCAAAGAATTCATTCAGCTTCTCTGCAATCTCCCTGCCATCTTTTAGCACACCCTTTGTTCCTTTGTCATCTAACGCGCCTACCGCTTCTCTTGCTGGCTTCCTGCTTTTGATGTACTTGAAGAACTGTTTGTTGCTGGTCTTGATGTTCATAGCCATGCGTTCCTCATAATCCTTTTTTTTTTGCCTCCCTTACAGCTAACTTGCTTCTCTTTTGCCACCATTTGTGTTCCCTCTCATATTCTTCATCAGCCAAACTGGACTTCCATTTTCTAAAAGACATTTTCTTTTTTCTGATAATTTCCTCAACCTCTCTTGTTAACCATGGTGGCTTTCTTTTGGATTGGGTGCTGCCTTTTCTAACCTGTGGAACACATTCCAGCTGAGCTTTTATTACTGTGTTTTTAAATAACCTCCAAGCATCCTGGATAGTTTTGACTCTCTTGATTTTCCTTTTCAGCTTCCTGCGCACTATCCCCCTCATCTTTGAGAAATTTCCCTTTCTGAAGGCGAATGTAACTACATTAGTAGTTGCCACTTGTTCGCATGCTGAGATACTGAATCTGACAGCATTGTGGTCGCTGTTCCCTATCGGCTCAACAACACTGACTTCCTGCACCAGGTCCTGGGTCCCACATAGAATTAGATCTAGGATCACCTCTCCCCTGGTTGGTTCCCCAACCATCTGCTCTAAGCCACAGTCATTTAGCATATCCAGGAATGCTCTCTCCTTACTATGACCTGAACATGCATTTTTCCAGTTTATATGGGGATAGTTAAAATCACCCATTACCACTACATTTTTGTTTTTGTTGGCCTCTCTCATTTCTTTTTCCATCTCAGAATCCTCTTGTGCACTTTGGTCAGGGGGACAATAATATATTCCTAATATTAAACTGTCCTTCACACCTGGTATTGATATCCACAGTGATTCTGTAGGGGAACCAGCTCCCCTTGCATTGTCTAGTTTATGTGATACTATGCTCTCTTTGATGTAAAGGGCAACTCCACCCCCCATCGCTCTGTCCTATCCTTCCTATAGAGCCTGTAGCCTGGTATAACAGCATCCCACTGGTTCTCCTCATTCCACCATGTCTCTGTAATGCCCACTATATCAAAGTCCTCCTTCAAAACTCTGTATTCTAGCTCCCCCATTTTAGGTCGAATGCTTCTACTATTAGCATAGAGACATCTGTATACCCTGTCTCTGTCCTTAACCTGGGATTTATGTGCTTTACCCTCAAGTCTTTTGTAGACACTATCCCTTGTCACATGCACATTGCTATGTTCCTCGCTTGTATGTGGTTGATTTAGAAAAACCTCCCTCTCTGTCTGCATCCCCATAGAAGTCACCTCAGCTCCTGTCGGCTTTCCCCCAGTGATCAGTTTAAAAGCTGTTCTGCCACCTTTTTAATGTTGAGCGCCAGCAGCCTGGTTCCTCTTTGGTTAAGACACTTGCAAATACCAACACTTCTCCACTGCCCCTTACCCTGGATCTAGCAAAAGCTCTGAACTTAGGTTCTAATACCCAGCCAAAAGGCCAAGTCCGAATCTGAATTGGCTCTCCTGTTGCACGATGGTGTTTTAGGAGAAGCTTGTACAGGCTTCCTCTATCAGGCTGGTTCTGCAAAGGTCCCATTCATGGGTTTTTTTACCATGTTTTTCATTCTCCCTACAGGTGGCATCCCGAGCGTGCTCGTACCCATGCCAGTGTCCCACACAGCCCCTCCAGTGTCCTGTTGGCATCAGCCTTTTGCTGGACAGCTGTGGATGCTGCAAGGTGTGCGCCCGGCAGCTTGGTGAGCCGTGCTCCCTCCGGAAACCCTGCGATCACCATAAAGGACTCTACTGCAATTTCTCCAAAACCCACAGAGACAGCGGGATCTGCTTGGGTGAGCTGCTCTCCTAGCACAGAGATGCCACATTTGGTCCATGGGACATTTTGTAGGATTGCCTTGGGGAATTCCTGGAGATTTGGGCGTGGAACCTAGGGAGGGCAGAGTTGGAGGAGGGGAGGGAGCTCAACAGGAACGTGATGCCATAGAGTTAACCGTCCCAAGCTGCCATTTCCTCCAGGGGAATGTTCTCTGAAGTTTGGAGATCAGTTGTAATTCTGAGAAAACATCAGGGACTGGGGAAAGTGGGCAGTCTCCTGTGTCCACTCCTGAAACCCGCTGCTTCTCTTCAGTCCAGTAAGATAAAAAATGGGAGGTGGGCAAGAAACTACTTTGCATGACATCATGACTTCTCTTCCTGTTATAGCAGGAAGTGTTGTATGGTGTTGTGTGATGTTACTTCACCCTCCATTTTTTATTCCTCTGGAGCAAAAAGGTGGGCTGGCAACACTACTGAGAGGTCATCCTACACCATTAGGTCAAGAACTTGCTGATTCAACAAGTACCACGTTTGCCGCCAACTTTCCGCAGCTAACAGGCTTCTTTCTTGTTTCCTACAGCTCATGAAGGGGCCACCTGTGATCTGCTGGGCAAAATCTATCTGAATGGTGAGACCTTCCAGCCCAGCTGCAAACTGCAGTGTATCTGTTTGGACGGCGCCATTGGTTGTATCCCCCTCTGCTCTGACAGTGTGTGGCTGCCTTCCCCGGACTGCCCGTTCCCTCGCCGGAAGAAAGTACAGGGCAAATGCTGTGAAGAGTGGGTCTGTGAAGAGTGGGCCACTCAGAAGAAACCCTTTGAAAAGGGTATGGCAGGTAAGACACACAGGTCAGAGCTGGTTCCAGGTTTGGGGGGGCCCTGGGCAGAGAATGTCAGTCAGTCAAGTATTTATTGTTTGAGCCATTGGCTATAACAATACAAAAATACATGCAGTTAAAACAGTAACTTAGTTAAAACAATAATTTAAATTCAAACAATAATTTAGTTTTACATTAAAATATAAATTATTAGTGTTCGCAATCTCTAAATTAAAATGCCCCATCAAATACGTCAGATGTTTTTGCAGCTTCTTCAGCTAGTCTAAGTTAATCTCCAGTACTGGGCAGAGAATGTCCACCGCTACTCTGCCCACCTCCAGCCCTCCACACTGGCATCTCCCTGCCCTCTCATCACCTGTCTAAGAGTCCTTTCTCCACCTGCAAGCTCTCCCAGACATCCCTTCTCTGATGGTACCAGTAACTGCATGGGTGGAGAGTGCTGCTGCTACTGTCACTGCCAAAAATGCCATCGCTTTGCACCTATTGCATACCTTTCTCCAGTGATGCTGGGCAGGGCATTTGGCAGGGAGCTTGGGTGGTGGAGTCCCAAGCGGATGTGGGGGGCACACTGGTAGGTATACAGGCAAGAGGTCAGTGGGAGTGGGCTGTGCCAGAAGCCCTGGACCCTGGTAGCTGCCCCACCTGATGGCACAGGTGATGGCTGAGGGACAGCTGGGAAATGGCGAATGTGAGGGATAAAGGATCTTTTTTCACCACCAGAAGGAGAGCTTGAATGATGGTGGTGAAAGAAATGTCGGGTATATATACATATTAGCAGAGGAGAACGGAAGAGGCAGATTCTCAGTTGCTTTTTATGTGTGAGTTTACTAACGATAAAGGGAAGGTTACATGGAGATAAAATAAGAAATGCTTTCTTTCCTATTACACATCTACATTACTGTATGTTTGTTTACATCTTGGTACCTATCTGCTGTCCTGTGGTGGTGGTGTGCTCAAACAAAGAGTTAGCTTTGTAACTTCTGATGTATGTGCTTACTAACATGTAAGCAATGGCTATCTCAGTTACCAATAGCTAATCAGTAGATCAGGTCATAAACAGTGACTTCAACAACTTTTTTTACATACAAACAGTTAACCCTTTTATGACTGAGTTGTGACAAACGCTTGCAAAATCCCAACAAGAAAGGCAGGAAAGGGATGAATGCTTTAATGATTTCCCTTGGTCGCTCAGCAAGAACAAATGCCATTCATTGGGTTGGATCCAGACTAAAATTTCCTCTTATTCAATCAGCAGGACAGGACTTTCTTATCTGCCGCTGCAGCCCACTGATCTCCCCCCAAAAGCTGCTCTTGGGGACAGGAGAGCCTCAGGAATGGCACAAGTGGCAAATCGGAGGTCTGCAGCAGGAAGTGAGAATTGGTGGAAATTCCAGCTCTCTTCCACGACCAGAAAATTTACTCTGGGTGCAACACAACGTCTTTTGTTTGGTAACATCTCCTCTCTGGCAACCTCCACCATTCCAGAACACACGTATCTCTTAGATAGAACAGAAGTGGCATAGTGGTTAAGAGCAGGAGTACTCTAATCTGGAGAACCGGGTTTGATTTCCCGCTCTTGCACTGTGGAGGCTTATCTGGGGAACCCGATTAGCCTGTGCACTCCAATACATGCCAGCTGGGTGACCTTGGGCTAGTCACAGCTCTTTGGAGCTCTCTCAGCCCCACTCACCTCACAGGGTGTTTGTTGTGGATGAGGGAGGGAAAGGAGAATGTAAGCCCCTTTGAGTCTCCTTACAAGAGAGAAAGGGAAGAGGGTATCAATCCAAACTCTTCTTCTTAGTAAGATGCACTTTGATGCACTTTGGTAGCGGAAAGCCCTATATATGCATGGTGCTCCCAGGCTCAACGATGGCAAACAGCTCCATGTGTGCACTGTCCCTTGCTGGAAATGGGACTGTGTGTTTGCACAAGAGCAGGATTTGTTCAACCCATGACAAGCAGAGGCAGAGATACAAGGGGGCCGGGGGGTGCGTGTTGCACCAGGGGTGCGTCTGGGGGAGCAGCAAAAATTTCAGGTTTGTTTTTTGTATTTTTTAGTGTTTTTCAGTTTTTGGCCTGCAGGGGACACAGTTTTTAGGCTAGCAGCACCAAAATTTCAGGGAGTTTTTGGGGTTTGGGGGACTCTCCTGATGATACCACCCAAGTTAGGTGAGGTTTGGTTCAGGGGGTCCAAAGTTATGGACTCCCAAAAGGGGTGCCCCCATCCCCCATTGTTTCCAGTGGGAGCTAATAGGAGATGGGGGCTACACCTTTGAGAGTCCATAACTTTGGACACCCTGAACCAAACCTCATCAAACCTGACTGGTATCATCAGGATACTAGTCTCCTAAAGATACCCTGAAATTTTGATGCTGCTAGCCTAAAAACTGTGCCCCCTGCAGGCCGAAAACTGAAAAACACTAAAAAATACAAAAAACACAAACATGGGGGAGTACTCAGATGTTGCACCGGGCTCCATTTTCCCTAGCTACACCTCTGATGACAATGCACATGACAATCCTACAAAGGAAGCCACCATTATTCCTCACAGACCCATTACACACAGACCAATTGTCTAAGGTTGAGGCCACGTTAAAGATGTGAACTTGTCATCCCTAATTCCTTCCCAGCATGTGGCCCACTGAAGTCACTTAAGCAGAATCTCTAAGAACCCTTCTGTTTTGGAGCTTTGTGTATCCCACATCAAGGTCCCTTTATCTGTTTCAGTATACAGGGACAATCCCTCCCCAAAACCTGATCTTCAGCTCAACAATCTCCAGGAAAACTGCTTGGTACAAACCACGGAGTGGAGCTCCTGCTCGAAGACCTGCGGCATGGGCATCTCCACGCGGGTAACCAACAACAACCCTCAGTGCCAACTGGAGAAAGAGAGCAGGCTTTGCATGGTCCGATACTGCAATGTCCCTTTGGAGAGGAGCATCAAGGTACTGTGTCTCAGGAGAGGGTGGGGACAGCGGACATGGGCGCACATCACAGGGTGAGCGCTGCAGAGCAGGCAAATTGGAGGAGGGAAACCAGTTTTGTAGTTCTGACCTCACCATACTGAATAGAACAGGGGTAGGGAACCTGCGGCTCTCCAGATGTTCAGGAACTACAATTCCCATCAGCCCCTACCAGCATGGCCAATTGGCCATGCTGACAGAGGCTGATGGGAATTGTAGTTCCTGAACATCTGGAGAGCCGCAGGTTCCCTACCCCTGGAATAGAAGAAAACGAAAGGCTTTAGTTAGAGGTCTTAAGGCAGAGGTGTCCAACTCTGGTGCTTCAGGTGTTCATGAACTACAATTCCCATCAGCCCTGCTGGCATGGCCAATTGGCCATGCCAGCAGGGGCTGATGGGGATTGAAGTCCATGAACACCTGAAGCACCAGAGTGGGACACCTCTGTCCTGAGGTCTCATTTGCCTGGATAGCAAAGTCATTACATGTTCTTGTCTGTTTTTTCTTTGTGAAATACATAAGATCTCCAGAGGCCTGATTTATATTGGGGGGAAAACATCCAAGAGGAAGAAATAAAAGGTTATTCCCCCCTTCCCCTAGCATGGTGTTCCTGATCCAAAGCCCCTGTGCTCACCAGCAGTGATTTGCCATTGTCTGTCTCCACATACCACCCTGGAATTCCTTGTTGGTCTCACATAAAAGTACAAACCAGAACCAACCCTGCTTTTGAGATTTGGGCTATCCTCGGCCATTCAAGTCAAAGCTCTATTTTTACTACTGATGAAAATTTACAGAAAGGGGAATTCAATCAAAGATCTCCAATATCCTGTGCACTTCAGTCCTAACTGAGGTCACAAATCTGTCACTAGAAACAAAGAGTCCAGTTCACTAGTCACAGTGAACGGGTGTACCATCCATGTACAACGTACACTTGATTTTGCTTTACTTGTGCGTTAATTCTCAAGTCCAATGCATGTACAAGTCAATGTCTGATTTATCCAGGTCAATATGTGATTTGTACAGCGAATGTGCATTGTCTATTTCTTACAAACAGTTGTACTTCCATACGTAGCAGGATGTACATGCATGTCAGTGGACAGTTTATGTATTCACTTCTCTTTCTGACACACTAGTTTTCCAAGTGTGAGGATTTTTGTCTACTTATATGGAGCTTTTAATCATGTGTCCCCCCCACCAGCTGTTTGAAGTGGTACAGCCAAGATGCGGGTTCACCACCTCTGGAAGAACTGGGTCACCTACTGATTTGTCCTCTCTTTCCAGAAGGGGAAAAAGTGCGTGAGGAATCCAAAACCCCGCAAAGCGATCCACTTTGAGTTCACAGGCTGTACCAGCACACGCACCTACCGGCCCAAGTTTTGTGGCAGCTGCGTGGACGGGCGCTGCTGCACTCCGCACACAACCAACACCGCGGAAGTGGAATTCCAGTGCCCGGAAGGAGACTCTTTTGTGCGCAAGATGATGATGATCAAATCCTGCTCCTGCCATTATGACTGCCCGGTGGACAATGATATCTTCCTGGCTATCAACCACAGGCGAATGGTTGGGGACCATGTTGAAACAGAGAGGCAATAGATCTTCCCCATCATGGGGCCGTGGCTCATTGGTAGAATATCTGCTTGGCGTGCAAAAGGTTCCAGATTCAACCCTTGGCATCTCCCGTTGAAAGGAGAAAACCGTGGGAAAGACCTTCTCAAATCCTGGGCAGCCACCAGTCAGATTAGGCAATACCAGTTTTGATGGACCAATTGTTTGATTCACTAAATGGCAGCTTCATGTGTCCATGCGTGTTCCTGCTTCCCAAGATGCTTCTTGCTGCAGTTGCTCCAAGATGCTGCAGTTGATCCTTGGGACAAAGCCATGACTGAATGAGGAGGTTCTCAGGAACAGAAGGCTCTTTAAGAAGGATGGTGGCCTGGCAGGTCTTGGTGCTGTGTGCTGTTGTTCACACCTAGCATTTCATGTTCTAGAGGTGAATTTAAAACATTAGCCAAGTCTCAGTGGACAGCTCAGGCCAGAAAGCTTGAGATCTAGCTGTGCAAATACTTGGAAATCAGTCACTCTGATGGCTTTTGCATAGTATGGATATCACACACATCTTAGATGCCAGCCGCAGAGGCAGGTGAAACGTCAGGAGAAAACGCTACTGGCACATGGCCATATAATTCGAAAAACCCACAACACTCTAGAATCAATATGAATGCTATTGCAAGGACAAAGTTCTTCTTGCCGAAGGACCTTTTGGAATCTTCCTGAGAGGACAACTTAATTTGTTATTAAGAAATCTTACCATTCATAGGTCCGGCTCCCCTTCGATGTCCCACTACTAGTCACATTATGGTGCCATCTCCAATCACCAGCCTGCAGTTCCACCACATCCAGAGGAAGCACGAGAGGACGGCCACCGGATAGCTTGTCTCTGGTGCAGAGGTGCTACATGGCTCCTCTTTTCGGAATGGTAGTGATCACTGAAATATTTGCAATCATTTACCTCTCCTTGTTTTCTATCTGCCTGTCCCAACAGAAGATCAGAAACTCTTCTTTTAAGAGAGAAGTTTGGCCATGTGGGTTTCTTGGATTCCACTTTCCACTGTAAACACCATTGTAATTATTACTATTATTTTTAAGCCTTTGTATAGTTACTTATCATAAGCAGACTTTTTAAAAGCTGAGTATCATTGTCTGCTTCTTTTAAAAAAATGCTTGCTTGCTTGTCTGACTCGGCAAAGTCATTTTAAGGTAACATTGCATTGAAAGAGAAGTATAATCAGTGCAAAATCTACACAAAATGCACACAAAACACAACCTGAGCTGCAAATTCATCCCTCTGACACTCGGTGGGGCTGTTTGGTTGCAAAAGGCAGGCCGCCCATAGACAAGGGTGAAATTTTTGCAAGGGTGCACGATAGGTGGGTCCCCCAGCTATGAGGAAAAAGACAACTTTGCAGAAGAACCGAAGGTCAAATGGAATCCTCCCCCACCCCCCATGGTCCAATGCAGACTGAGCATGGTCCAGAAAGCAGTGGCCAGAGCCAAGGGGAAAGGTGACTGCAGAATAATGCACTTTCAACCCACTTTCGCAATTGCTTGCAAGTGCATTTTGCTGTTCCGCACAGTAAAACCCAGCTCTAAAGTGCACTGAAAGTGCATTATTCTGCATGTGTGAAAGAGGTGTGAGAACTGACAGAATCCCAGCAGAGAAGTGCCTCACAGTTATGGTTCAGTTCTCTCATCCCTGCCCCATCTGGAAACCAGGAGTTTCAAAGCACAGGAGTGGAGACAGGAGACAGAGCTGGTCTCCCAGGGAGGAGAGCATCTGAGAGCGCAACCTGGCAGGAGAAAAATCAATCAGGTCTCCGCCAGGCATCTTCCAGGCTCCCCGCTGGCTGCTTTTTAAGACGCCAAAGGCCCAGCAGGCAAGTGACTCAGGTCGTTACCCCACTTACCTTTTGTTGTGCATTACTCTCGCCAAGTAACGCGGGGTCCAGCCGCATTCCCCACTACAAGGGCGGCGACAACGCAGCAGCCCCGATTCTGCGGCTCTCGCACCTCCTCAGTGCGCATCATTTTTAGCACTGTTTGGAACAGAACCTTTTGGAAAAACCCGCGGGGAGTGCACGGCGGTGGGGAAGCCCAGAGGGGGTGACTGCGGGTTTGAGTTTCCCGCCCCTGGCAGTGATGTGGAGCCTATTGCCCAATAAGGAAGCAGTGGGCTGTGCGCAAGCGCAGAGATCGACGTGTATTTGACCCCACGTTGCAGAGATCGATGTGTATTTGACCCCACGTTGCAACTTAGGGTCATTTATATAGCAATGCAAGGGAGAACTCACTGAAAGCCTAGTATTTTTCCCTATCTGCTATTAGAGTTTCTGTGGCTTAACTAGGTAATGCAGCCTTCTGTCTGCTTATGCTGCAATGTGAAAGCTTGCTACTTCTAGTCCCACCAGGGATGGGTCTTTTTTTTAAAAAAAAAAACGTGTATGAAGAAATTGGGGCTGGTTTTTGCACAGGACAAGTTTCTTCTGTTTGGATTGAAAGCTGCGTGAAAGCAACTGGTCCCACTGTCATTCAGGTTTACTCAAAACACACCACCATGAATTCCCACAGTTTCTGTCCCCTAGCACAGTTTAAACATCTTCCATTCACTGTCTTTTAAAAATCGTGGAACTGAGATCCACTATTCGAAGCAACGTCTGGCTGGTGAATGAATGAATGAATGAATGAATGAATGAATTTGTGAATGAATGAATTTGTGAATGAAGAGGCAACAGTGAATGAATTACTGAGGCAGCATTAAACAGGACAGGACGTGGAAACAGAGCTTCATTTCCCTGTTTCACTGTGTTAGTCAGTTCTGCATTGACATGCCTTTTTCTCCACCTTCATTCATAAGTGGCTCAGTCTGTTAAGTGTTTGTGCGGGTGTGCAAGAGCTTGCTGGTTTGAGCCTGCCCAGGGATGATTTTGTGTGTGTGTGTGGTTCATAGAACTAAGCAGCTCGTGGCATGGAGAAGAACGTCTAACAGAAGGACCAGTTCCGTTGCTATGTATTTTCACCCCAGCAGGAAGTGCTAGTAATGGGAGAGTGTTTCATGTGAATGCTTCAGGTGGGATAGACGTGAAAACACGAAGGCATGCAGGTTGCCCTTAATCCCCTGTTTCCCCGTTTCTGGGTATGGTTGTGCGCATGCTTGCACAGACATGGATAAAAGTTTTTAAAAAGTTCCGCCCAGCAGCAGCAGCAGCCAATCAGGATAGCCCCTGAGCTCAACGCGCGTTTCACAGCTTCAGAGTGGGGAATCCTGGTGGCTGCTGCCTGAGGATCATTTGAGAGGCAGAAGCTGCAGTGGGGAGTACAACCTCGCGCTCAAAAACACCGATTCAAACGAGACTGGTTTGCCTCAGCTTTTTTTTTTTAAGTGGGGAAATGCCCTCAGATGTTTTTTCTTTGTAAAATGGGGATAAAAGCGACCAGTCTGGAAAGATTATTGTGAGGTTGTACAAATTAAATTAAGGAAGGATTTTGCTTATTAAAGTGCTGAAGAAAGGGACAGTAGTTGTTGGAAAACAAGTCAATTAGAAAACAATTTATTAATGGAATTAAGGAACATCCTAGCTCAGTGATAGCGAACCTTTTCGAGACCAAGTGCCCAAATTGCAACCCAAAACCCACTTATTTATTGCAAAGTGCCAACATGGCAATTAAACCTGAATACTGAGGTTTTAGTTTAGGAAAAAATGGTTGGCTCCGAGGCATGTGTTACTCAGGAGTAAGCTTGGTGCTAGTCGGTGGCTTTGCTTTAAAGCAACCGTGCAACTCTTCAAACGGGTGAATCATGACCCTAGGAGGGTTTACTCAGAAGCAAGCCCCATTGCCAGCAACCGAGCTTACTCCCACGTAAAGGATCACACTGTAGTTCTTCGCATGAAAATCAGTCGGGTTTAACAGTGCTTAACAGGGTTACCTACACTGCTCCCCCAAAACTAGGTCTTAGGTTTAATGCTAATAGAGCCCAACAGCTCAGGCCATCCTAGATGGGTGGGGGTGGGGGGGGCGACTCTGTTTGCATGTGCCCACAGAGAGGGCTTTGAGTGCCACCTCTGGCACCCGTGCCATAGATTCGCCACCACTGTCCTAGCTGCATTTCAGCCCCCTTGTGGTCAGTGCAGAGAATACATCTGATATCATCAGCTTCCATTAAAAAAATAATAATAAGATTTTGAGTCTTCTTGCTGAAATATGACCAATGCTGTCAGCCAGCACACAGGAAGATTGCGGCCTGGACTGACTGTGGGGGGGAGACGTCACGTGCATTTCAGCGCATGCTACTTGGGTCACCAGGGATCTGCAGTCTGATTCCCTGGACATCCAGCTGAACAGCAGAAAGCAGCCCTGGGGCAAGATGGGTGTATAGGGGGGAGGAGGGTTGTATCATTTGGGGGTGTGGTTTTGAGGAAGGAGGGGCATTACATCTCCGCCTCCTGTGTTTCAATTTTCACAGTCGAAATGCATCACCAGGCTGCTTTAAGTCTTGGTGTGCATTGTAGTGGTTAAAGTTTCAGACTAGGATGTGAGAGAACCCAGTTCGCATCCCCAACCTGCTATGGAAATGAGGTAACTCTACAACCTCAAAAGGTTGTTGCTGTGAGTGTAACCCAGAGTCCACTAGGGGAGCTAAAGAGTTGGGATATTCCCATATAAGGAAGAAAAGGTGCAATTCTCCCAGATTCGTCAGAGAGTCTGAAACTGTAGGGAGTTTACCTCAGAAGGGCTCCAAGTTTGTTATGAACTGTATATTAACATTCCAAGGCTATATTGAAACCCTTGAAGAACAAATGGAGAGTAGTGTTCTAAGCGGAGAGTAATGTTCTAAGTCTCTATGGGTCTCTCTTGGGGAGTACAGCAGGTTTATGAATAAATATCAGATTGAATTAAAAAAAGAAAGGTTTTTAAGAAGCCCGTAGCAAAGGTAAAGCAAAGCCGCAAAGGTAAAGCAAATCCAAACCATCTCTAAGGCACCCAGCTAGGCAAAAGCCAGACTGCCAGTCTGTTTGAACACAACAGGCCATTATATGTCTTGGAGTTGAAGCTTCAACGCAAAGGCTCAAATGCAGCCATAAAACTCTGTCTTTGCTTAAGGCCTGCATCATTGTGTTGAGACAGTTTGGGTGTTCTGTAATATCCACCAGAATGGCAAGATCTTGAAGCCGATCTTTTTTCTGGGACAGCCTTTCCTGTCTTATCCATGAACTCCTGCATTTCACTTCGTAATTAATAGAAGCATTTTAGTACAGTTCCACAACCCGACAGTCACACTTCACATGGCATGGTACACCATCATGGCCCCTTCCGCACATGCAAAATAATGCGTTTTCAAACCACTTTCACAACTGTTTGCAAGTGGGTTTTGCTATTCCGCACAGCTTCAAAGAGCACTGAAAGCAGTTTGAAAGTGCATTATTCTGCATGTGCGGAATGAGCCCATGTCCAAATCCTTTCCTCCAGAAACTGTTAAATTGTCTGTGATTGAGACCTCTGGCTTGAATGAAATTAACTGTCTTTATATCCACACACATCCCATTATATGACATTGTTTTGTCAGTTGACCTGTACACCACCCAGAGCCCTTAGGGGATGGGCCCAGTGGTGGGATCAAAAAATTTTAATAACAGGTTCCGGTGGTGGTGGGATTCAAACAGTGGCGCCGCCGCACACACGCACCTCCAGTCCCTATTGGGCAGGGAGGTTGCTTTAGTAACCCCTTCTCGGCACTCAGAAAAAATTAGTAACCACTTCTAGAGAAGTGGTGAGAACTGGTTGGATCCCACCTCTGGATGGGCCAGTATATCAAATCCAATAAACAAACAAACAAATAAATATGTTAATTACTGTTTTCTATATTTGACTTACTGTTCTGTACGTTATTTCTTATGAACAGAGGAAAGAGAAAAGAAAGAACAAGTTGGAAAATGGTTTACTGTAATTGTTGTAAGTGTCGAGTGTCACAAGGTGGGATCACATGGTCAAAAAGTGAACTTTTAAAATTTCAATTGAGAACAATGTCCCTCTTGGAATTAAGTTGGGCTGCATGAGGATAAAGTGGAGGAGCGGAGAGTAATGTTCTAAGCCTCTATGGGTCTCTCTTGGGGAGAACAGCAGGTTTATGAATAAGTATCGGATCAAATAAAAAAAAAATAAGAAAGGTTTTTAAGAAGCCCGTAGCCTACTACTGGACAGCACTTTTCCAGTTTCTTGCTTTACTGGCATCAGCCACTAGGTGTCAGTAGATATCTCTAACCAGATAGAGCAGAGAAATCCTAGATTAGTGATGACAACCTATGGCACGGGTGCCAGAGGTGGCACTCAGAGCCCTTTCTGTGGGCACGTGCAAACAGAGTTCGTCATGTGGGGGGGAATCGCCCCCCCGCCACACGCATCTAGGCTGGCCTGGGCCGCTGGGTTCGATTATTAGCATTAAACCTAAGACCTAGTTTTGGGGAAGCAGTGTAGGTAACCCTGTTAAGCGCTATTAAACCCCACTGATTTTCATGCAAAGAACTAAAGCGTGATCCTTTACATGGGAGTAAGCTCGGTTGCTGGCAATGGGGCTTGCTTCTGAGTAAACCCTCCTAGGGTCATGATTCACCCATTCGAAGAGTTGCATGGTTGCTTCAAAGCAAAGCCAGCAACTAGCACCAAGCTTACTCCTGAGTAACGCACGCCTCGGAGCCAACCGTTTTTTAAAAACTAAAACCTCAGTATTCAGGTTAAATTGTCATGTTGGCACTTTGAAATAATAAGTGTGTTTTGGGTTGCAATTTGGGCACTCGGTCTCAAAAAGGTTCGCTATCACTGTCCTAGATCTTTAAAGTCAGCGTTCCTTAAACGGGACTCTGAGCCCCTTCTCCTGCTCATTTCTTTCACCTAAAAATGGATCCCTTTCAGTTTTCTAGGAATTTGGGCTAGGGAATCTGCTGCTCAGAGGAAGCAAAGTGTGGCTCATACACTCTCTCCCCCGCCCCCCACCCAGTCTGCCAACTTCTAGATCACTTCAGAAAGCCCTGGAAGTTCAATTCCTAGTAGGAACTCTCATTGGCTGAATGTGACCAAGGAGCTAGTCCTCATGAGATAGTCAGTGTTTCTTCCAATGTAACACTGAACTGAACTGATTTTGTTCTAGGCTGGCAAAGGATTTTTTTGGTGGGGGGCTTTACGGTGGATGGACACAATCAGTGAAGACCTGTGGGCAAAGAACCTTACCCCAGAAGACACTCAAAATCGTGACCTTGGGAAGAGACAGTTAAAAAGCTGACCCTGCATGTGTAAGAAACCAGTTCGGAAAGAAGGGCTTTTTACGCTGAATACTAGAGGTTTTTTGCATCACCAGCTGCCTGGGCCTTTGAACTGGAGATGCTGGGTATTGAACCTGGGCTGGGACATGCAACTCAGTTGATCTACCTTTGAGCCTTATCCAAGGTTTTGAGACAAGCTGCATTATATTATTCTTGTATTCATCCCCATTAACTCTGCCCTTTAACATATATTTTGCACCAACAGACATGGCTATTGGGAATCCCCAGCTCTGTTGACACCTTCCACACCGTTCTTCATCTCTCTGCCCTGCCGTGTAGCATCTGTTTCCCATCCTTCATCCACGCTGACACCCACATCTATTCTCCCTGCTCCAGGGGCAATTATCACAGGCGAAGGATTGGACTGTTTGGTTACCCAGCTTGGCTAATGAGTCACATGGGACATGTTCCCTGTGCCTGTGAGCCAAGATCAGGACATTGCCTTCCCTGCCTTGTTTGCCATGCTTGCAAATAGCCGTATCGCTCAATCTCAAACTGTTCCTGGCCTGCGTGTGTGTGACTGATAGGGCCCTGGCTGGGTGGGTGTGTCCACGGCCTCAGCAGCTACTGAAAGGATAAGAGAACGCAAGTGAGATTCTTGGTACTTCCCTGTTTGAGAAAAGACAGGAGTTCCTCACGAGTAGAACAGTTTATCAAGCGGGCCCAGCTGCTTCTAAGGGAGGAGAGCATTTTCATTCTCCAGAGCAGGGAAGAGACCCTGTTTCTCCATTTTTCTTCAAATAATGGGGCTGTTTGTCATGCTCGAGACCCCACTTTGTTCAAGAAAAACAAGAATGCTCCTAGGCCTTGCAGGAGAGACTTCTCTCCCCTTGAATCTTGGCTACAGAGAGGAAATAAAACCTCAGTAATACTAGAAGAATAAAAGCTAAATTGTAACCGGCTATGATATTTCTTAAGGGAATGGCAGTCCTACTCAGTATATACACGCAATGAGTCCTGTTGGCATTTTCATGGTTTTAACTATCTTACAGCAGTGATCCCCAACATGGTACTCATGAGCACCTTGACTCCTCCTCCAACTGTGCGCACTTCCTTCCTCCCAAGGCAGCTGTTCCCCAAACCCAAGAATCCTGGCTTTCATCTGTCTAGCTCAGGGGTAGGGAATCTGCGGCTCTCCAGATGTTCAGGAACTACAATTCCCATCAGCCTCTGTCAGCATGGCCAATTGGCCATGCTGGTAGGGGCTGATGGGAATTGTAGTTCCTGAACATCTGGAGAGCCGCAGGTTCCCTACCCCTGGTCTAGCTCTAGCTGGAGCAGGAAGACCACAGGATTGCCAACCTCCAGATGGTTCCACCACAATGAAAAGTGGGGCAGGTGCACCAGTATTCAGACAGCAAAAAAATCTGCACCAATTGGCTCAAAATAACCAAATACTATAATAATAAATATCTTATCACTCAAAGAATCTGGGCAGTGGCCCACTGGGCGGGGGGGCATGACGCCCCGGGCGGAGCAATGGCAGAGGTGTGGCCGGGCTGTCAAGGAGGCGTGGTGGAGGCGTTCTGGGGCATGGTGGGGCGAGTGACACTACGGCAGTGGCACAGGGCACGTATGTTGTGAGCCTCTCTGAGCCATTTTGGGAGAGCGGCATATATATAAACAAACAAATAAATAAATAAAGGCTCAAAACAGCTCCAACTGCAGCTGCAAATTGCCTTAAAGAGGCTACACTTCAAGGTAAGTCATGGTAATATGAGCTCTATAATACGGGCTATGGATATGGGCTGTCTGACAAAGGAAAAAATATGACTTTGTTGTAATAACTTCACAAGGCCCAATTATCTTATAAAAATACATCAAGGAAAGAATCTAATTCTAACCCAATCTGAATAAGTTTTAGCATGATTACTGAGGACCAGGCTGCACTATAAGGGTCACTTTTGAAATGGGATATTAGACTTCCCAGATCAGCTCTAAAATGAATTTTAAGCCAGTACTTAAAAGTTATAATCCCAGCCTTGGTCTCCTAGAGAGGTCCCAATTCAGCACATATAGAGAAACAAGAGATGCACGGACGGGTCACTAATTGATGAAACAAGGATGTTTGAACTGCTTCCATTGTGTTATTAAATGCCTCAATCCATTTGGGAATGCCCTACAGAATTTGTGATAAGATTTTAGCATTAAAGTTTCTAACAGCAGAGGGTACATATTAGTTGCCTCTGAGAAAATAAAAGTGTTTAATTTGGTCCGAAAAGCATCTGGCCAGGTTTATCTCCTGTCTTTGGTGCACCATCCAATTAAGATTATAATACCGGTAATAGAAAATGCCAGTGTATTTAAAGAATTTAACTTGCTCAACTTCCATTCTGCCAATACGTCGTTTCTGTGGATGCCAGCTCTTTGAGAAAACAATCACCTTGACCTTTGAATAATTAATGAAAAGCAAATTATTTTGGCAAGGAATTTAAATATCTTTCAAGGCCCACTTTAATACATGAAGAATGGCTGTATCATCCGCATAAAACAATAAAGGGAGCCTAATGAACCTAATTTAAGTGAATGGCAATTTACATGAGTTAGTTACTGGACCAAATTACTCACAAAAAGATTTAAAGGATGCAGAGCACGAACACATCCTTGTTTGACAGCCTTAGTAGTGGGATTTCTGGATGCTAGATAGCCATTTGCTAAATATTTAGTGGCAATGTGGAGTTTCCTTAGAAGAAATAACAGCTGGGGCTCTCAATTCCCAAGCTCATCAATTCATCCTATAATAAATCTCTGGAGATTATATCAAATGCACTTTTCAGATCTACAAAGCCCACAGAAAGTTTTTTTTCCCCTTCCAGAGGTCAAGTATTCATTAGCTAAAAAACCCAGTGTGAGGTAGTGATCTAAAGTGGATTTTTCTTTGGAGAATCCAATTTGTTCTGGACCACTGATGTTATTTAAATGCAGACAGTCTGTTAAGCAACATTCCAAATGTTTGGCATAGAGTTTACCCAATATAGATAAAAGGCTAATTGGGCAGAAATTGACTGGCTGATCAAACCCACTTTTTAAAAAACAAAACACTGGAATAATGACTGAATTTAACCAGGAATCTGGAACAATCCCAAATTGAGCAAGAAGGTTAAACCATTTGGCCAGTGGCTGGGCCCACCAATTAACATATTTTTTCAAGATCTCAGCAGGCGCACCACCGGGATCAGACACGTTGCCAGATTTTAGCTCAGTGATTAACTTTGCAATTTCATCTGGACTTACAGGAGGCCAACTAAGGATAATTCCATACAAGTAAATGTTGCTAGTTTGACTATCTTTTTATTCTGTCCTATATCCAAGGATCACAGAATGGCACCCTTAGCTCTCTTGACCCCATCATCCTCACACCCCTGTTAGGCTAATTTGCAAGGGAAGGCGAGCTATATATATACCCTGTGACAGGGGCCCTCCCGAGGTCAGCACCCAGGAAGGGTGAAGTGGGTGACATCCCCTAAATCCCACCCTGTGTGTGATTTTTTTTTAAAAAAACTTTTGCTGCCATAAACTAACACAGCTACCACATCTGGAATTATCACAACGAAAGTAAAGTGGAAATCCATCAACTTCCTGGAAAAAAATATTGCACAGAGCATGGCACCCCTGAAGGGTTGCAACCCTTTTTAACTTATGTGTGGCACACTGGCAGGCTCTCAATAAAGCTTATTCAAAATATCCAATATTACTCACAACGGATCTCCCGCTTGTTAGATCAATTCGACTTTTTATATTTCGTAATTGTTCAACAGAAACCCAGTGCTGCATGTTATTATAACATTATATTTACAAACATAACTATCATCCATAACAACTAATCGTATAATGAATCAATCTCGATCCATGCTTATAATGTCCAGCTATACCATTCAACAAATAGACTTGTGTCTTATGTCCTTTATAACTTGGAAAGAAGGAACCCTGAGTTCTTGAAGATTCACCCTCCAGTTGTTCAAGGTAAACTCTGTACTGGAATCCAAAAATAAATGGAACGACTTCGCGTATAAGTGTTTTCGACTGCTGTCTTCCTCAGACTTTTAAATACATAATCTCTATAGTACTGCCATAAAGTGTGCCATGCTTAAGTTAAAAAGGGTTGCATTGATTAAACGTGGTACACACACCTAGTATTTGACCCCTGTAGGGGTTGCCAATCTCCATGCAGCACCTGGGAATCTACTATTCCAGTTGGCTTCCAGCTGACCAAGATTAGTTCCCTGGAGAAATGGCTGCTTCAAAGGTAGTCTCTATGGCATTATACCCTGCTGAGGCCCCTCCCCAGGCTCCACCTCCACCTCCAGGTATTTCCCAACCTGGAACTCGCAACTCTGTGCTCCATTTTCTGTGAGTATAAATACTTTCACTTGAGTGTGGAATGCTTCAGGCTTCTTTGGGGAGAAGCCACGGCTCAGCGGTACAGCATTTCCTTGGCTACACAGGTGTCAAACTTGTGGCCCACCAGATGTTATGAGCTACAGTTCCCATCATCCCCTGCCAGCATGGTGCTGGCAGGGGATGATGGGAACTGTAATCCACAACATCTGGAGGGCCGCAAGTTTGACACCTATGCTTGCCAGGTAGAAGGTCCCAGGTCAGAGGCATATCTAGGGAAAATGTGGGCTGGTGCAAAATCTGAGTTTTCTGGGGGGGCCCCATAGGTGGCCGCCCTTTCCCACCACGACAGAACAACTTTTTTTGCACCAGGTCATCTCTTCCAGGGGAAAGGAGGAGGGTGGGTGGCGTGACTGAAAGCCCCCCACGTGATTAAATGGCTGCAGCCTGGGAACATTTGACCCCATATGTCCCCCTAGAGGTACGCCCCTGTCCCAGGTTCAGTCCCCAGCACCTGCTGTTAGAAGGCCCAGGTAGCAGGTGATGTGAAAGACCTCTGCCTGAGATCCCAGAAAGCAGCTGTCTGAGTAGACAATATGGACCTTGATGGACTGATGGTCGGGCTCAGTTGTAAGACAGCTTCACATGCATTCATATGAAGTGAGCTCTGACTCACACAAGCGGATGCCAGAATAAATCTCATATGATGGTGCTGGTGTTCTGTTTTATTTTGATGCTACAATGTAGCTCGTGGTGAATAACAGTTTGGATTTATACCACACTTTTCTATCCTGTAAGGCAGACCTGGGCATTATACGGCCCGCGGGCCACATCCGGCCCGCCGGATGACCCTGACTGGCCCCCCTGCCTTTTGGCCCGGCCCTCCACAATATTTTCAGTTTCTTATGTGGCCCCATGGAAAAAATAATTGCCCACCCCTACTGTAAGGAGTCTCAACGTGGATTTCAAACTGCTTTCCTTCTTCTCCCCACCACAGACACCTTTGTGAAGTAGGTGGGGCGGAGAGAATGCTGAGAGAACTGTGATTGGACCAAGGTCAACCAGCAGGCTTCGTTTGTAGGAGCAGAGAATCAAACCCAGTTCTCCATATAAGAGTGCATCTGCTGTTAACCACTATACCATTCTGCTGGTGGAAAGTAGCGTCAAGTCACAGCTGGCTTATGACAGCCGCATATGGAACTGCCAGAGATGAACAGAAAACCTTTCCTCCGTGTAAAAAAGGCGTTATTAACTGGAGATAAACATCTTCGCCTTCAGCATTGACTTCTGCCACATTAAATTTCTTCACGTATATCAGATCTGCTATCGGTTGTAAGCATTCCGTATGTTAAATACACCTGCAACGTTGTGGGTGTTGACGTGTTCATTTAGAGCTGTTCCCCATGAAAAGTTATATCAATTGTAAATGTACATTTTATAGTGTACCTTTCAGTGAAGTTACCCCTTCTAAGCCCTTTGAAGTCAGTGGGTTTAAAAGGGTGTAACTTTTCTACCTGGTTAATTGTTTACATCTACATGCATTTGTGTAGGAGAAGGGGATTTTCTTCCTGTTTGTGACAGGAAGAAGAGGTGTGGAAATGCTTCTGTTAAGATTATGCACATATGTACACAACCTAAATACCAAGCATGCCTCTTTAGAAGTATTTTTTCTCCTGTACAAATGGATGCACACATATTAATTTTTTTTAAAGGGCTATAAAAATGCAGATGGATTTCAGAGACATTCTGTCCCCTGTGAAAAAGCAAGGTGGAAAGTTCTCTCTGCTGGACAAGAACCAAGAATTTGTATTGAAATAATTAACACATTTTTAAAATCTGAGTGCCAATTCATCAGGACTACCTGTTTTCCCCCTTGAGGAATTGACAATGCTTTTCATGGATTAACCCAAATGATTAGTTAATCGTGGCAATTTACGCTGAGGGTTTCCTTGGTTTATCAATTCCATGCTTTCTAAAATGATTACATATTATCACTTCCATAAAGTGCCCCCATTACTTCTTAATGCAGGGCTGTAAAAATAGCCCTCCCTCCTCATGACTTTTCCTTTCAGAGGCCCAGGTGGGGCAGGGGACGGGAAACTCCGCGGGTCTTGCCACACTAACTCTGCACATGCTCTTTTCAATCTCTTGTAGGCATTTGGGGCCCCCGTCTTTGGTCTCTTTCTGCCACCTCTATTTTGGGATCTAGGAGGGACTTGCATCTCAGGACAGCATTCCAGGTGAGGGCAAGTCTGTGCTCAATTTAGATGGGCCAGATTGAGCAGAGCAGGCGGTACCCAATCATAAATTAGCAACCTTCCAAGGGTGTTGTGTGTGTGTAGAATTCTATCTGCTTCTGGCCTGAGCGCTTTTCATGCCTAGCTGCGTATCCAAAATGTTTCCCCAGATCCACTTGTCTCCCAAGTTAGACTTTCCTAAACAATACTCCTTGGCTCCATCCCTCCCCTCACATTATTCGGTAATTGCACCTTGTCATTTGGAAACCATTCTGACTTTTCTGAGAAGCATTTTGCTGGGGAATCTTCAGGCTGGGAAAACCATATAGAGGGGCATCTGAAGCTCCTTCTTCTCTGTGGTCCTGATCCAAACTGGGCATGATGCACATGAGAACTGAGGACAGCCTGAAAATCATGCCTGATGCCTACACAGCAGGGTGGGTGTGTATGTCTCCAGATCCAATCTATGGACTCTGTAATGTAAGCAGCAGAGAGCTAGGTCCAAATCCTTACCCACCTGTGGTGCTTGCAAGGAGATCTTAGACCAAAAACACTCTCTCAGCCTAGCCCACCTCTCAGGGTTGTTGTGAAGACAACACGAAGGCAGGGAGAATGATGTCTGCTCCACAGAGCTCCAAGGAGGGACAGAAATAAGACAAGCAAATCTGACCGCTGTCCTATGAAGCAAGAAATGCCATAGAGTCAGTACTTTTGCAGCCTAGTGGGGTTTCACTGAGTCATTCTATTCACCTGCAACACCTGCAGAGATGGTCCTGCCCTATGGTCCAATGGCTGTCAAAACAATTATGCTACTCTGCTCAGACCTGCCAGAATGCTGACTTGTGTGCTCTGCAGCTTGTGTGCTATTGCCTAAGGGTACACCCCCTCTTTCAGGCGCACACACACACACACACTTGGGCATTCAGCTGATGCCGAGTTTGCTTTCAGAATAAGCCTTTTCGATGCCCTGGCCCTGACAGAGCTGTGACTCAGCTCATCTGAAAGTGCATGCCCATGGCTGATAAGTCCCAAGATGGCGGCTGCTGTCAGCACGAGGCCAGCTTTACTTTCACAAATATTGGCCAGTTCAGCATGCCTGAGGCTACTTGAAAAAGGGCAGATTGTGGGTTTTCAGCCTTGAAAGCGGAAACAATGCTTCGAGTTTCTTCAGCATAGTTTGACTGAGGTGAACAAGGTGTGCAACAGGGCTGCCAACCTCCAGCTGGGACCTGGAGAGCTCCTGCTATTATAATTGATTTCCAGGCAACGGAGAAAATGACTGCTTTGGAGGATGGACTCTGTGGCATTATACCAAGAAGAACAAGAAAGAAAGAAAGAAAGAAAGAAAGAAAGAAAGAAAGAAAGAAAGAAAGAAAGAAAGAAAGAAAGAAAGAAAGAAAGAAAGAAAGAAAGAGGATTCGAAGAGAGAAGAAGGGAAAAGGAGGAGTTTGGATTTATACACCTCTTTTCTCTTCTGTAAGGAGTCTCAAAGAAGCTTACAAACTCATTCCCTTCCTCTCCCCTCAAGAGACACCTTATCAGGTAGGTGGGGCTGAGAGAGTTCAGAGAGAACTGTGACTGTATCTTTTTCAACATAAAGATGACAGGAGATTTGAGAACTCATCTGCCATTTCTTGGACCATCTTTGTTCTAGAATGCTCCGGTTGGGGCCTGGTGCCAACCGTGTTCTGTCCCCAAGTCACTGTCACCCAGCAGGCTTCATTTGGAGCAGGGGTAGGGAACCTGCGGCTCTCCAGATGTTCAGGAACTACAATTCCCATCAGCCCCTTTCAGCATGGCCAATTGGCCATGCTGAAAGGGGCTGATGGGAATTGTAGTTCCTGAACATCTGGAGAGCCGCAGGTTCCCTACCCCTGAGGAGGAACAGGGAAACAAATCAAGTTCACCAGATAAGAGTCTGCCAATCAGGTGGAGGAGTAGGGAATCAAACCCGGATCTCCAGATTAGAGTCCACCTGCTCTTAACCACTAGACCACGCTAGCGCCGTCCCATTCCCAGGCTTCACTTCCCAAATCTCCAAGTATTTCCTCACTCAGACCTGGCAACTCTGTCCAGATAGGGACTAGAGTTCTGCTGAAATCATTATTGATGTCCAGACCACAGAAATCCATTCTGCTGCTCTGGATGCTGCACTCTGGAGGAGCAGCAGTGGCGTAATGGTGAAGAGTAGGTGCATTCTAGTCTGGAGGAACCAGGGTTTGATTCCCCGCTCTGCCACTTGAGCTGTGGAGGCTTATCTGGGGAATTCAGATTAGCCTGTGCACTCCAACACATGCCAGCTAGGTGGCCTTGGGCAAGTCACAGCTTTTCGGAGCTCTCTCAGCCCCACCCACCTCACAGGGTGTTTGTTGTGAAGGGGGGAAAGGGAAAGGAGATTTTAAGCCCCTCTGATTCTCCTACAGGAGACAAAAGGGGGGATATAAATCCAAACTACTACTACTCCTCTTCCTCTTCTTCTATGGCACTATACCCTGCTGAGATCCCTTCCCTACTGCAGCTCTGCGTTGGGTCGGGCTTTAGGTCAAATCTTCCCGACTGGGAGCTTGTAGCCCTCTTTTGCAGCCTCACAAATGAGACACCACTGAAGAACAAGGGTTAATGTTTGCTTTGATCTGAAGCGGGGGACTGCAACTACTTACAATTAAAGAGCCAAGCTTTTCAAAATTCAGACTATTCAAGAGGCAGAATAAGAAAGCTCATGTAGCTGAACGTTTGCAATTTGACATTGCTGATCACTGAAGTGTGGATTAATAATCCACCAAATTTGCGCAACCCAAACACTAGTTGCTGTGAGTCTTCCATTAGGAAGCAGCACAGGAGAGGTCTCACAATAAGTAATAAATACACACACAGGAGCATGCTGGGCCATGGTTTTAGCATACTGGCATAAAGCTGTACATCTGTTATTCCTTCTATTAGGTGGAAATTGTTTGTATCCTCTCCTTTTTGTAGGACTTTTTGATCTCATTGCTGATGAGATTTTTTTTTGCCATCTGAGCTGGTTAGAAAATGTAGATTTTAAACGAGTCATCACTTTTTATATTTATGACTACTGTATTTTATCTTGTTTATGAACTATTGTGAACTGCCCCAAGCCTGGAAGGGGAGGGGCGGCATAGAAATGTTAATAATAATAATAAATATCTGGTGACAGCAGGGTCACTGAAAAGGAACATGAGAAGGTCACTAAATACCACAATTTGAAAATTGAGATTCAACGACTATAGCACAAACGAGCTGAGGTTGTCCCAATGGTAATTGACTCCCTGTGCACCATTCTGAAAACACTACGGTGGCACTTGAAACATCTTCAAATCAACAAACTCAACATCTGACAGATTCAGAAGGCAACCCTGCTGGGATCTACACAAACACTATGCCGATATATATATTACAACGTCCTCGGCCTTGAATTGTAATGAAAGGACAACAACCAGCTAAAGAACTGGCATCTGTGATAAGAAGCAACATAATAATAATAATAATAATAATAATAATAATAATAATAATAATAATTATTATTATTATTATTATTATTATTATTATTATTATTATTCAGCATTTAAGGCACAAACCAGCTGAGGTCGTCCCAGTGGTAATCGGCACGCTGGGCGCCATCCCCAAAACACTAGGGCAGCACTTAAAACATCTTCGAATTGACAAAATTAACATCTGTCAAATTCAGAAGGCAGCCCTGCTGGGATCCACACGAATACTATGCCGATACATTACAACTTCCTAGGCCTCTGGGTGAGGCTCGAATTGTAATGAAGGCCAACAACCAGCTAAAGATCTGGCAGCTATGAAATCTACAATAACAACAACAACAACAACAACAACAATAATAGTTCCCACTTCGATTTCTGGCAACTGTCATTTTCTGAAAAGCATTTTTCAAAAGCCCTTGAGATCCAAATAAACTTTCCCCTACAATCCCCTTCACCACATGTTTATTTTAGCATCTCACCTTCCTCTTCATTATATCGTAGAGATTTCATTTTTCTTTACAGAAGATTAATGTTTGGCTCTGTACTGAGTCGCGCTTGGTTCTGGAACCATGGGTTAGACACCTCTAGAATGGAGGAAAAGCCAAGCTCCCTTCCAGTTGCAACAGCACCCCTGAGAGGGGCTATGGCTCAGTATCCGAGAGGGACTATGGAAGAGTATCTGTTCTGGTCCCAGGTTCAATCCTCAGAATCTCCAGTTAAAAGGACCAGGCAGTACATGATGTGAAAGATCTCCACTTGATATTCTAAAGAGCTGCCACCCCTCAAAGTAGACAATACTGACCTTGATGGACCAATGGTTTGATGCAACCTGTGGCTCTCCAGATGTTCATGGACTACATTTCCCATCAGCCCCTGCCAGCATGGCCAATTGGGAATTGTAGTCCATGGACATCTGGAGAGCCACAGGTTGATGGGAATTGTAGTCCATGAACATCTGGAGAGCCACAGGTTGCAGACCCCTAGTGGAAGGCATCTTCATGTGCTCATGTGAGACTTCCAACGCAGATGGGACTGTGGCTCAGTGGGAGAGCACCCACTGGGCATGCAGAAGGTCCCAAGTTCAATCCTGGGCATCCCCCGTTAAAGCAATCAGGTAGTAAGGGATGCAGAGAGCTGCTGCCATCTGAGTAGACAGTACTGACTATGCTGGACCGATAGTCTGATTTGGTATAAGGTAGCTTCATGAGTGTCCATTTGCCACTCCTGCAAGAACAAGAGTTGAGACTTCCTGTGATGTAGACTGGAGACAGAGGACAGGAGAAGGAAGGCCGCCCTAGAGCTTTAGACTACAACTACGAAGACCTGAGCTCAGCCTTGAAGCTTGCTGGGCAAACTTAGACCAGTCTTGTCTTTTCAGCCTTATTTGTTAATTTAAAACATTTATATGCCATCTCATCCCCTCAGGCTTAGAATAACTGTTATTGTACCCTGCTTTTGTCTACCTTTAAGCAGTCTCAAAGTGGTTTACAAACTCCTTTCCTTTCTCTACACCTTGTGAGGTAGGTGGGGCAGAGAGAGTTCTGAGATAACTGTGACTAGCCCAAGGTCACCTAGCAGGCTTCATGTGGAGGAGCGGGGAAACAAATCCAGTTTACCAGATAAGAGTCTGTCGCTCCTATGGAGAAGTTGGGAGTAAACCCCGTTTTCCAGATTAGAGTCCACCACTCTTAACCACTACACTATCTTGGCTGTCAGCAACTGACAAGGCAGCCAACAATGCAATGCCAGCCTGCAAGAACACATAACAAGGCATTAAAATTGCTGAGATTTCTAACTTAGGAGAATGTTTTTATTAAACACACAAATAATAGATTAAAAGGTATTCAGAACAACATGACACACATAATAAAAAAACATCACACCATTATAAACTGGCAGAATTAAAAACACACCACACACTCAGAGCAGATACAAAATTGGGGTGGGGGGGGAGCAGTCTGAAATAGAACACAGCCCGAACTGCTGAGATGGTTTACCCTCCACTATGTTTGCACATAAGCCTTAGCTTGCCTTGCAGGGGGATAAAAGTGAGGCTGGGCAACTTTGTGCAATGCCTGTTGGAGGAACAGTAAGGATAAAAATGCACTGAATAAATCAATATTTAAACCCAGTGATGGGTCTCCAAACCACGTCATGCTCTGCTTTAGAACAACTCTAGTTCCAGCATGGAAATTTAGCCTCCTGTGTAATGCTGCTCTTGCTTAGTTCCTTTTGCCGTCCTGCTTCTCTGCAGCTGCAGGGTTCGCTTCTATGCCGACAACCAAATAATCCCGCAGAGGGTTCTTTCTGACTGATGTAATGTCCCAGTGGCGCCACAGGGCAGCTCCAGATGGTTGAACAGGTATTTGCCGAGTCTAATATTATGCTTAAGTGCTTCTCTGCGCTGAAGGGCAATCCTGATTTCCTTCTTCCTGTTAGGCCTACAAGGGAGACAAAAAGAGACATTATACCAGGGTGAGGCCTGGCTGTTAAACCCTCTGGTCAGTTTCTGGCTCTCCAATTCCTAACCATCCTACATGGTAATATGAATTTCCCCCACTTGCCTTGCAATGCTTTCACACGATCCAGTATCTTCCTGTTGTTGCATTGACTTACACTGGCCCTTTCTCACATATCGTTGAAAATGTTTGTAAAACGTTTTCATCCCATCCTTTACCACAATGAATGTTTACACTCAGGCTCATTCCGCACATGCAGAATAATGCACTTTCAAACTGCTTTCAATGCTCTTTGAAGCTGTGCGGAATGGCAAAGTCCACTTGCAAACAGTTGTGAAAGTGGTTTGAAAACGCATTATTTTGCGTGTGCGAAAGGGGCCTCACTTCCTCGAAACAATTCTTGGCCATTTTGTGTTTTTCCCCTTTTTTGGAGTGTGTTGATGAATCAGTCCTTCTATGCTGCTGCTTCCATATACTCAATTCTTTGAAGATTAAGCCCCTCCAAAAAACAAAAACACCCAGAAAAGCTCCTAAAACAGGAAAGGGGGGACGGAGAGTGAGCAAAGGAAATGGTGCTGAGGAGAAAGTCTGGGGACTGCAGAGAGGCGTTGGAAACATTTTAAAGAGAGATGCACAGCAGGGAAGCCGTTTTGAAAACGTTTCAGCCTCAAGAATCATTTTAAAAGGGGATTAATTTAAAACGTTTTGAGGCGGGAAATATAAAGTTTTGGGAAGCTAAGCGGGTAAAAACAATGCAGAATTCCATGGAGGAAATTTTATTTCCTGCCTCAAAACATTTCAAATGAATTGTGCAGAACGGGCCACTGTGTATCCGCCGAGTCTCAGTGAAGAAAGCCAGATTATGAATAAAGTAAACAAATAATGGCACAGTATGGATTTGAACCTGGATCTTGTAGATCCCATACCAGAACAGCTAAGTGATTATTAAAGCCACTCTTTGGGAATTTGTCACAATATATATTTGCAGCTGATGGACCTTCAGTTCTGCCCTGTGTTTTGTTTACACCAGTTCAATTAAGTGAATAAAGCTTGCAGTCTGCTCTGAGAACTCTGGCTGTTGCAAAATTTTCAAATCATTGCCGTTCATACAAACTTGTGCACATTTTGGAAGTAGAGACATATGGAATTTATGTTCCACAAGCCTTGAAGCTTGAACAAGACTGGTACACTTCTGGGTTCCGGTTAGCTTAGTGCACTTTCATTGTGCACATTCATTTGCTCTGTACGACACAGGATTGTTATCCATGTTATTAGAGTCTGTATTTCACAAACCTTGTAGTACTGTTGCATTGTTTGTGGTTTTGGACACGTATTACTTATAACAAGACTTCATCTGAAAGTAGTCAGCAATTTCTGCAAGCCTTCTTCAGTGCAATTTCTATTTGGCTGGACTGCATTTTGTTTAGCCTGGTTTCCAGGGTCAAAACTACCCTGCAAGCCAAGTTACTCTGAGAGGGTGTAAGGGGTCCAAAGTCATTCAGTGAGCTTTCATGGCAAAGAAGGGATTTGAACACAGGTATTTCGGTGCCTGGCCTGCCCTGGCTGGCGCAGGCTAGCCTGATGTTGATAAATATCAATAACAGCCTGAGTAAACTTGGATGGGAGACCACCAAAGAAGTTCAGGGTTGCCATAAGTCATCTGTGACTTGACTTTCAGCCATCATTCCCATTTGTAATCCATCACTCTAAACACTACACCACTCTGGGGGAGGAAAAACCCTGGGCTGGTTTTGCTACTAAAATCTGATCATTCCCTGGCAATTTTATTAATTGGTAACAGGGGGAAAACAGATTGGGTCTTCTAGAAAAGCAATCCTTTCTATCCATCCATTAAGATTTTTATAAGGTGGATGGGAGCTTCCGAGTTATGTCACATTCAGCTTCAGCCGGTGGTATTCTAATTTTAAAAAATGCTCAAAACTGCAAAAATGACACTACCCAATAAAACTGCTGGTTCTCTAAAAATAAAAGATGTATGATGATTTAAACAGAAATCTGGAGTTGTATGATGCAAATAATAGGAACGTGGAATGTAAGAAGACAAGACTCCCTAGGAAAGACAATAAATCTAGGCAAAGTCAAAGGCAGCAGGAAAAGAGGAAGACCCAGCACGAGATGGACAGCCCTCAATCTGCAAGACTTGAGCATAGAATCATAGAATCATAGAGCTGGAAGAGACCACAAGGGCCATCAAGTCCAATCCCCTGCCATGCAGGAAAACACAACCGAAGCACTCCTGACAGATGGCCACACAAAGGAGACTCCACCACACTCCAAGGCAACATATTCCATTGTTGAATAGCCCTTACAGTTAGAAAGTTCTTCCTAATATTTAGGTGGCATCTCTTTTCCTGTACTTTGAATCCAGTGGAAGGCTGTTAACGTTGATTCATAGGGTTGCCATGAGTTGGAAACAACTTGACAGCACTTAACACACACAAAATAAAAACAAACAAACAATCTTTTAGCCCAGTCATACCCATTTTTGCTTAGAATTAAGTCCCACTGCATTGGTGTGACTTCTTCCCATGTATGCATGCATGTGTTGCAGCCTTAAGTAGATTATAAATGATTATTTTGAGTTGAAATGACCAGGTTATACAGCATCATCTTGTCAAATAACGGTTTACATCTTTTTTGTTGCAAATAAGTATATGTCTGAAGAATATTCTTATGTCCCTACTTGGCCTCTGCGCTCGGCAGAGGCCAATTTGCTGGCAGTCCCCGGCCCTTCAATGATGTGGCTGGCCTCCACACGGGCCAGGGCCTTTACGGCTCTGGCCCCGGCCTGGTGGAACACTCTTCCTCCAGCTGTCCGGGCCCTGCGGGATCTTGGAGAATTCCGCAGGGCCTGTAAGACGGAGTTGTTCCACCGGGCCTTTGGAGGGTCCAACCGCTGAGGTGGTGCCCCCCCTTTTCTCGGTTCTGTTTTTACATCAGGGTACCCTATATCATTGGGACCCGCCATCCTCCCCTTTTTCTGTTCTGAGGGGAGGATTTGATATTAGGTTTATTGGGCGCCTTCTATTTCTTCTATATTACCGCTGTTTTAAATGGGATTCTATCACTTATTTTAGTAATTTAAATTGTTGGAGCCTATGTAAATTGGTTTTATTGTTTGCTCCTCATTAGTAGTATATTAAATTTTATGTTGTAAACCGCCCAGAGCCCCTTGGGGATAGGGCGGTATAAAAAACTAAGAAACAAACAAACAAACTTACCGTATATACTCATGTATAAGTCGAATTTTTCAGCACATTTTTAATGCTGAAAAAGCTCCCCTCGACTTATATGCAGGTCATTAAAAAAATTGGGTTTTTATTTTGCCGGCCAGCAGGGGGCGCAGTTTTTATGCTAGAGGCACCAAAATTTCAGAGTACCCTCAGAGAACTCTCCTGATGATACTAACCAAGTTTGGTAAAGTTTGGTTCAGGGGGTCCAAAGCTATGGACCCCCAAAGGAGGTGCCCCCATTCCCCATTGTTTTCAATGGGAGCTATTAGTAGATGGGGCTACCCTTTTGAGGGTCCATAACTTTGGACCCTCTGAACCAAACTTCACCAAACCTGGCTGGTCTCATCAGGAGAGTCTCTTCATGATACCAGCCAGGTTTGGTGAAGTTTGGGTCAGGGAATCCAAAGTTATTGACCCCCAAAGGGGATGCCCCATCCCCCATTGTTTACAATGGAAGCTAATAGTAGATTGTTCATTTCTGATAATATCCCTCTTAAAATCTAAGTTGGGTTACATTTGGACATACAGATGATGATGAGGAATACAGTTTTGAAGGATTTTAACTCTTGTGTTTTAGCTTGGTTGCTGGTTGAGCTAAGGTTTTTGTACTTTTAAAGTTATTGTTGATACCATATTGTTCTTGTCGACCCTCTTTTCCACTTACAGAGCCAGTTTACTGTTTTTCTTTGAAATAAATATTCAAAAACATTTAACCTACTGATGCCTCAATTGATGCTGCATTTCCCACCCTCGACTTACACGCGAGTCAATAAGTTTTCCCAGTTTTTTGCGGTAAAATTAGGTGCCTCGACTTATATGCGGGTCGACTCATACACGAGTATATACGGTACTTAAAGGCTTGCTTCTATCATTTTACTGGATGGGCCTAGCCAGCTCCCAAATCCTGCTACATCGATGTCTTAAGGATGAAAACTACCACAAATATAATCTCAAAGGTATAATCTACGGATTCTCCCCCCATATCTTCCAGGAAATTCCTCTTAAGATGCCTCCGCACACAGAAACAACTCCGACAACATTAAATAAAAATAAACAGTCCAAATGCAGTTCTGTCTCCTCTCAACAAGGACAAAGGTCGGTTTGTCTAAAGCAAATACACCCTCCCATAACGGCTTTGTGAATTATAACCCCCACAGCAAGAGACAAACCAACAACCATTGGGAAAACAGGTTTTGATCAGCAGCCCTAGGGGTTACTAGCTCCTGATTGAGAAATTCCTTTGTGGGTGAAGCCTGGGATGGTGAGGTTTGGGGAGGGATCTTCGCTGAGTATAATACCATACAGTCCATCCTCCAAAGCAGCCATTTCTCCCCCAGGGGGACTGATCTCTTTAGTTTGCAGAACAGCTGTAATTCCGGGGCTCACCTGGAGATTGGCAACCCAATCTCAAAGTAGCTTAAATTATTTCAGTGGTGCCCCAAACCCAACCACAATATTTTATTTTATCGTTTGATGTAGAGGGATGAAACTCTCATGCCAAACGACATTCTTGAAAGCATCTGGGAGAGCTGTGAGACGATTTATGACGTCATGCCAGTTCCCTGTACTATGAGATCACGACCCTAAGTTCCGAGCCAATCAGAACCCGCAATTATTTAGCCCCTCTCTGTTTTGGTCTTTGCACCGTATCCCTTTTCTTTTTTGGCTGCACTAACCCCACTTCACCTTTCGCAAGAAACACTTTTCTTTCCTTCCAGCTATCACGTCAATGCACTACCTGCCGCCCCCCCCCCCCCTTGCAGCCATTCACTGCCAGAATTCCGTCCCTTGAGTCATGATAGGCGGGGCAGGCAGCCAGTGATTGCTGCGAATGGGGAAGGGGGCGTGGCCGGAGCGCCGGCGTTACGTCAGAAGAGGCAGGTCCGCCCGCTTGTGCAGGTGGAAAAGGAGTAAGGGAAAGAGCGAGAGAAGAGCGCCTTAAAGGGCGAGGGCTCCTTAACTCTCCCGGGATCTGCCTGGCCTGGGCTGCGGAAAGGGCTGCCTCAGGTAAGGCTGGGTTAATCCTAGGAGACAGTTCTGGGGAGCCCCAGCCGCCAGGCGGAGAGACTCTTGCACTCTTTGCAAAGCAGCTGCTCCCCTCTCTGACTTGTAAGGGACTAGTGGCTTGGGTTTGCAAACCGTTGCACCCTACAGAGGCCGGCGCAGGGAGTTCCTCCTGCCCGGACTTGCAGGTCGGCTTGCACGGAAAGACAAGCGAGTGGAAGGCGGGGAGAGCAGAAGCGCCTGCAAAGGAGCCGGTCACTTTGGAGGCAGCGGCTGGTGCCTGCGCTCTGCTTCCAAAGAGGTCTCCCCTTTACACCTGCTTTTCTGTTTGAGCGGCATAACCGGGGGAGAGGAGAGGAGGGGCGCGGGGAAGGGAGGGCCACTTTCTCGACTTGTTGCCTTTGAGCCTGGAGTTGGACACCCCTAGGCTGAGATTTTTTCCCCCTAAAAATGTATTTATTTTGGAAAGCGCGTCGAGGCTGGGATGACTTCGCATTTCTGGGCTCGGGCTGCTGCTGACGTGTTTTGGTATTACTCAGCAGAAGGGGGGGGGGGAGGAAGAGCAGGAGGTCGGGGAACTTCCTTGCATCGGCAGCTCCGGCAACCCCCGCCCCGGTTGCAAAAGACTTGCGGGGTCGGGCGAACTTTTGGGGCCAAGCGAAAAGCTGGCGGCGTCGCGTGCTGGCAGGGCGGCTTTGCACACGCCCTCTTGCACACCGGGCTGCTTTTGCCACCGGCCGGGTTTCGTTTGGAAAGGCTCGCGAAGAGAGGGCAGGAGCCTGTCTCTCCACCCCCGCCCCGTAAGACTGCAGTACCCAGACAGCTTCAGGATCCCACAGAGCTCTGAGCCAAAGAGATGGGTGCCAGGAGCGCCATTGCGGAATTGCTCTGCTTTTCCTGGACGGCATCCACCAGCAAAGCTCGGCGCCTCTGCTTCCAAGTTCGGCCCAGGCCAGAGGCGTGAAGGAAACTTTCCCTTCCAGGCCAGGAGCTTGCAAAGTGCATCGTTAACTTTCGACTTCACCTCTCCTTGGCTTTGTTGACAAGCGGGGGAAACGACAGTCTAGTCTAGGGGTGTCCAACTCTGGACTACGATTCCCATCAGTGCATGAACATCTGGGGCGCCAGAGTTGGACACTCTGGGTCTAGTCGCATGTGAGGTATGGCAACCCTGGCCTGTGTTGAAGCAACCGGTTCTGTCAAGAGGAGTGTACCAGCCAGCTGAGGCCACCTGCACCCCTCAATCTGACCTGGTGAGCCTGCTGTAGGTTTGCCAGTCCAGGCACCCAATTACCTTGATCCTATCTGGCTTGGTGAGTCCACTGTGAGCTTGCAGTTCCAGGCGGCCACCCCGCTTTGGGCTCACCAGCTCAGGTACTCTAGCACCCACACATGTACCCGGCTCCTCATCTGGTCTGGTGAGCCCGCTGTAGGCTCAGCAGTTCAGACAGCTGCCTCACACTGCTGCAGGCTTTTCAATCCAGGCAGGCACCCCACTCCTGGTGGCTGGTGAGCCCACTGTGGTCTTGACAGGCAACATAGCCAATCTGGGCTGCTGAGCCTGCTGCAGGCTAGACAGCAGAGGCAGCTACTCCCCCCTCCTGATCTGGGCTGGCAAGTGTGTTGGCCGCTCACCAGGCAAGTCAGCCAGAGTACGGCCTGATCAAGTCACATTTATGCAATATCCAGCCCTTGCAAAAATTAGCTCCGCACCCCATTGACCCTGAACTTCCTTGCTGACCTCCATCCAAGTATTAACCTGCTTAGCTTCTGAAGTGTGGCAAGGCTGCCTATTGCCTGCCTCTGTGTAGCAACTCTGGACTTCCTTAGTAGATCCCCATCCAGATACTAAACAGGGTAGCCTGGGACATCCAGGTCAGGACAGGTAGCAAGCGGGGAGGCAGTTGCAGAGGGCAGAGAGGAGGGGGCAGCAGTTCCGTGGGTGGGGAGATGTTAGGGGCCAGTCAGAGGCTGTCCACAGTCGGGGCGAAGAGCAGTTCCAGCCACTGGCCTTGGAGAGGTCTGCCAAGCCATTCAGTTGGGTGTGTGAAGATAGTTCTTACATTAATACCAATGTGGAGTATTTGCAGGACACCTTGCCATAACCCTGCAAGGTAGGCCCGCATTGGGAGTGTTGGGGATTGGGCAGTGTCTGAGGTTCACCAGGAACTGGCTTGCTATGTGCTGAACTGCCCCTTGTATGATGGGCCAAGGGCCAAGTTCCCTCTTAGCTTTATATCTGTGCCCCAGATGTATTCTGATGCAGATAAAATATACCTTCCCCTTTCAGACTCGGATCCTTTTATATCCTGTAGGGTTGGCCTTTTCCCATTGGCAGCCTCAAAGATCCGATCTAAGACTATATGGAAGGAAACACTATGATCGAATTTTGCAGAAGGCATGTCCGATTTTAGCTCAGATACATTGGAAGGGTGAATTGAGGGTTCATATATTTTATTTTTGGTTGGTAAAACTTCTACTGTATTTTATGTTAATTTATACATTTTAATATTGTAACAGCCTATGGCTTCACAATAAAGTCTTATTGTATTGCAATAACTGGCTTGCTTGAGGTCACTGAATGACTTCATCATGGCAGAAGGGACAATTCGGCCTCCAGATCTCAGGAAATTGCCTTATACCAAATCAGACCATTGCTTTATCAAAATCAGTCTTGTCTGGCTGGCAGTTCAGGGTCTCAGGTGAATGTCTGGCTCCTCACCTATTACCTGGTCCTTTTAAGTGGGGATGCTGGGAATTGAACCTGGGACTCTACCACTGAACCACAGCTCTGTACCCATGAAACTGCCTTATGCTGAGTCAGACTTTTGGTCTATCGAGCTCAGTGTTGTCTTCTCAGACTGGCAGCTGCTCTCCAGTATCTGAACACTTCAGTCCTTTAAATTGGAGATGCTGACGGTGCAACTCAGTCGTTTCTTTCTGCTAAACTGCAGAGCCACAGTCCAATTCCAACTCATTCTGTTCCTCCCTCTGTTACATGTTGGGTGGGGACAAGAAGTGCATCTAGGGGAGGTGCTGTGCTGATGAACCTTGCAGGAATTAATTAGTACAAGAGAAAGGAAAGTGCATGCCTTAAACAGCAATCCCTGTTGACTGTAAATCTCAGCCTCAAGAATCGGGCGAAGGAGGATGTGGTTTTGTGCAGGTTGTCATGCTAATGGGATGCCTGGCAGAGCAGTGAAGTAATGTGGTACCTGTAAAAATAGATTTTGAAGCAACCGGTTCTTCCTCCTCTGGCTGTTCTGCTGTTTTGTTTTAGGAGTGATGAGGGAGAAAGTCAGGGGAATAAGCTGAAATCAGTGAGGAGGCCACAAGTATTCCATAGCTTTGGGATAGGCTTTCTGGGAGGAATTATTTTGCTGGGAGAATTTGAGAGCCCGTCCCACATAATCTACCCTAAGGGGTTTGGTGACAGCAAGGCAGATCAGTTCGTGTGGCAAAATAAACAGATGTGTCCTCTGAGGGAAAAGAAATCTTATTGGTTCTCCAGCTCTGGAAAGTTGCTGCAACCACGATGTGGAAAGGCGGCCATAATAGCCCAGCCTGGCCAGAGCTTGGAAGCTAAGCAGTGTCAGGCCTTCTTAGAGCTTGGATGGGAGTCTGCCGAGGAAGTCCAGAGTTGCTATGCAAAGGCAGATTCACAAACCACCTCTGTGGATCTCTTGCCTTGAAAACCCCATGAGGTAAAACTCAATTTGGTTGCCATGAATCAGTTGTGATGGAGTTGCACGTTTTATTTACCTTACAGTGTGGCCGCAGAACAATTTTTTTAAAAGCTCTTGTTCAGTGACGAAACAATAGCATGCAAAATCTGCCATCAAGTTCCAGTCTCAGAAAATATATAATTTGATTTATACCCTGCCTTTCTTCCCCAGGGGTACTCAACTCCATTTTATCCTCACAACACCCCTGAGAGGTAGGTTAGGTTGATAATGTGTGACTGACCCTAGCTCATTCAGCAATTTACATGGCAGACTGAGGATTCATACCTGGGTCACCCAGACCTTAGTGGTACACTCTTAACACTACAGTACTGTGGCTCTCAATGCTCCATATAGGATAAAATGTTGTGGAGTATGTCCCCTGTACTCACAAAAGAAATATATGGCCATGGACAGCTGATCAGAGTTATAAAACAGGCCCTGCTAAGGAACTTAGAAGTCCCTGACCTGAACTGTGACATAGCCAGTAGCCTTCCCAAGTCCCTAGCTTGTGATAAATTCCATTGAACTAGGTATCTGAAACGCATGCGGTCTTTCTTCCTCCTGAGGTAGCCTCTCACATTCCAGAGGCTTTTCCAGAGTTATTTACATACTACTTTTCATTTTCTCAGTTGCTGCAGTATGTAAAACTATTCTAATGCCAGTTCAAAGAGTGGAAGATGTAGGAACAGATTTCCAGTATGTTTATTATTAATAATGAAGTGTGGAAGGTGTGGCCATTGTTGACTCAGTGCAGGTGAAGCGGAAACTGGACCTGTCCCTACTTGCCCCTTGTGCCAGTTTATGAAATTCAGACATCATTCACCCAGTTCCCTGTATGTTTGTGGGGCAGCTATAAGGGGGGCCCTATGCACCGGGGGCGTGGCAGTGCGGCCAGAAAATCACCCCTTGACACGTCCCCCTTCCCCCTGCCTTGCCAGGCCTGGCCCTGCCCTACCAGCCTGGCCTGTTTTCAGCCAGCAGAAAAAGTTAAGTAGGATGGGGGTGAGTGGGGCCACTTTCTCCTCCTACACCCCTGTTGTGGGGCATATACTAGTTCAGGGATTAGGAAGATTGTGGAAGGGGAAAGAATGATCCCTGCCCTGTTTTTCTGTGCTGCAACCCCTGTCGGAAGGGAGGATTTTAAACAGTTGCTGATTTGCAATGAAAAATGTGGCCCGGATCTAAATGTGAATCCTCTAGTGTTACATGGATCTTCCTTATCGGCGTAAGGCACATTATTGGTCTATCAAGGCCAATATCGTCTATTCTGGCTGGCAGCAGATCTTAGGAGAAGATCTTTCCCATTACCTGATCCTTGGAGATGCTGGGACGGACCTGGGAGTTTTCATACACAGCGGTTGTTCTCCAACTGAGCTATGACTCTTCCTTAGTTCTGGCTGGTTTGGTCCTTGTATTTATCCACATCAGCCAATAAATAAGGAGTCTTTTCAGAATCTAAGGAATTGATCGGCAGGGCCTTTATATAGCAGGTACAGCAAAAGAGAGCACGTAATCTGAATTTTGTCTGCATATGTATCAGATTTGCAAGAACACTTGAAGCATTGATCCTCTCAATATGCTGACAGTGGAGTTTGGAACATGGACCTCCCTGGAATGATAGGAGGGTTTGAAAAATGACATTTTGTGTGGGTTTTTAAAAACTCTTGATTATGTTACCACCTAATTGTTGTCCTGATTGTCACTTAAAGCAGAGGTTTAGACCCTCTGGTGTGTTGCAGAATTTTACCTACTCGTTTCTCTGCGAAACCACCTTTGGGGAGGCCTGCTTTTTGGAAAGCCCTATTTATAGCGAGTGTGCATGGAAAGCAGGCTATGAGGAGGAACAGCTGTAGGCTGACGGTACTTGATGATTTATTTATTTACATAATTTATATTCTTTCTTCCCCTCCCTTGGGAGCCCTAAGTGGCTTGCGTTGTTCTCCCCACTTCCATTTTATCCTCACAACAACCCTGTGAGGTAGGTTAGTCTGAGAATACATGACAAGCCAGGATCACCCTGCAAACTGTCATAGCAGAGTAGGGATTCAAATCCAAGCCTCTCCCAGATCCTAGTCCGACGCTCGAACCACTGACTACACCATGCAGACTGTTTGGCTGGAATGCATTCTTCCATCTTGTGAATCCTGGCTTGTTCATTACTGTGGTGTTTTTCCTCCTTGTGTTTTTCTGTCCCTGGGCATTCTTGGTCTGCTGCCTTCAGTTCTAACTTTGAAGCCCGCAAGGTCATAACTCGGACCTTCCCTCATTCTGTGACATGACTTTGTGGCCACATACTTCCTATTACATGCTAGCAGCTCAGTGGGTCCCATGTACGGAAAAACTGAAGACCACTGATATAGCATGCTAGATCTGGTTGGAAGGCCTTCATGTCAGTCATGAAGCTGCTCCCTCCCTCTTACTTGGAGCCAGAGGCGTAGCTGAATAGGCGTGCGCCCAGGGCGCACTCCATGTTTTCTGCCCCGCTACGGCTTCGCCCCTCCCTCTCCCCTCCCCACTTCCAGCCAGCAGAAAACAGCTTTCTGCCAGCTGAAAATAGGGCAGGCTGGTGAGGCGGGGTGAGGCAGTCCCAATGCAGCATGCTTCATCCACTCAGTCAATACTATCTGGAAAGGAGGGACTGAGCTGGGATGGGGGAAACTTTTGTGGTTCTTACATTTAGTTGAAGTTATTTATCACATTAAGGGGGGAGAATTCTAACCAGTGCAAGTCCTCTTCCGCACATGCAGAATAACGTACTTTCAATCCACTTTGCAGCTGGATTTTACTGTGTGGAATAGCAAAATCCACTTGCAAACAATTGTGCAAGTGGAAGGGGCCCAAGAGAATGGTGAGTAGAGGTATGTGTTCAAATTACTACAGTGCAGGAGCAAACTCCAGGTAATATCTTGCCACAAGATTAAACTGCCACAAACCATTGTGCAAGGTTTTGAGTATACCAGAACTTTTGAGCATCAATTGCCACAAACCATTGTGCAAGGTTTTGAGCAAAGCAGACCTCACAACAGGTCAGGTGTTTTGTGTTTGTGTGTGTGTAAAGTGCAACCACATTGCTCTGTCTTAATGATAACTCTGAAGGATTTTCAAGGCAAGTGATTAACACAAGTGGTTTGCCGTTTCCAGTCTCTGCACAGCAGCCTGGGCACGTTTTGGTGGTCTCCCATCCACCTGCTAACTTGAGCCGACCCTGCCTAGCAGCTGAGATTGGGCTAGCCCAGGCCATCCAAGTCAGGGCAGGTGGATGTTACAACATTTCAAAATATAGTGTGGTTGAAAGCAAGTTTTTCAGGCCATGATATAACTGCCTGATCTTACCGGCATCCTCTGTGAAATGCATGCAGTCATAATGCTTTATTGCTGATGGTAGCTTAGGGAACACAACCACCAAGAGTATTTTGGCTGGTCCCTTTTCAGTATTGTGGGTTGTTAGGTCAGTTAGAACTCTGATCGGTCAGTGGAAAAAAATGGAAGTTTATGGAGGAATGGGGTGAAAGGGAGGAGATATTTTGCTGGGTTTGGGGTGGGTAAAGGAACAAAGACCCTGCACAGGATGCCAGCTTCAAATTTAAAAACAAGGCCTCGAGGACTTTTCTCTATGGGAGCAAGAGTTTACTTGCTACACTCTTATTTCTACATTTCAGTTGAGTCTTGGCAGCGTGATCCTTGTTTTCCTATAAGGGTCAGAATAGTGCAGAATGCAAGAAGCAGGTTGCAGTAGGGAAGACAGATTGCAATCACAATTGGGATCACAATCCCAAAGATCTAGTGAGTGAGTTGGCTCGTCCAGTGAGTTATTCTGTTAACAGTTTGGCTTTAGGCTCAACTGTGACTGGCGAGTTCCAGCACAAATTGGTAACTGTTCAGTAAGCTCTGGAACTGGTTCAGTTCTGGTTCATGAGGGAAAACACGAGCATGATTGACAGCGGTAACTTCCAAAGCAGGGAAGAGCAAGTGGACTATGTCGCAACTCAAGCTGTGATTTTCGATGTACTCAGTGGGGAGAGCCCAGATGTTAAATAAGGCTTATACTGAATAAACATGTTCAGGATTGAAGTGCCCTGCCAGTTGCAAAATGAAAGGATTGGGAAACTTATGGGAGTTGATATAACTGGAATGAATGGTCACTGCTGAGCTGATGTAGCATAATGGCTAAAAAGCTATGAAATGGGAAGTCCTGGGTTCAAGTCTTTCCTCTGATGTGAACTATTCTAGGCGACCTTTTGGTCTTAACTTTCCCTCTTTAAAATACGATCGTGGTAAAGGGATTTGGCAAAGATCACAAGAAGGTACAGTATCTTAAATGGTTAGAACTCAGAAAGTTCTGTGTACAATTGAGCATTAGGAATAGGGCCTGGGTATCTTGTTGTGAATTTATACTCTTCCATCACAGTGGATGGCGCCCTTAGCCTGCTGTTTTCCACTGTTTGAGAATATGGAAGACTAGACAAAAATTCATGTCTTTAAAAATGCTTCCAAATATTGGTTTGTATGAGTCATTCTTAATTGTGAGTATAACGCTAAAAGATATGGCATTAGGTCAGGGTGTTAGTTCAAGACATTAACCTGACCTTTATATTTGTTTTAAAACAAACTCTGGTTCAGTTCAGAGATATCGATTTTCAAATAATGCTTAAGGGTCTGTCTGATCTGGTTAGGGTGTGAGTGTTCTGTTTTGGTTTTAGGTTCCGTTTAAGTCATAATCCTTTGACACAATGGGGTTAAACAAAGAACACCGTTTGCAAAAATGTTGTGTGTTGTGATCTGAGAATCTGAATGGTTGCCAGCGACCTGTCTTTAAAGGAAATGCATTGCCGGTGTTGCTAAGCGTTAGTAAGAGCTTCCTCTGTGCAGGTGGACATAGTTAAGAGCCTGGACCCAGTCAGACCTTATGTACATACAAATCTGCTTATTTATTTTGTCTGTAGTCCACCTTTCTTACTGAGACTCAGAGTACAAAATATTTTAAAAATGCAATAAAACATGATGACATGCAATAAATAATGTAGTAAGAGTGGATTATGTAAATTGACTATGTGGTTTAGATTTCTCATGCAGACATGTGCTGTTCATGTAGTCCCTCTGGTATTTGTGAAATCTTACCCTCTAGACTAGAGCATGAGTCTGCAGTGCTTGTGGTTGCTGTAGCACCCACTAAGTGTTTTTAGAAAGTAAGTTAGGCCTGGCCAGACTCTGTCTAGCATGACTTCTGATTGGCTGCTGGAGATCTGATAGACTTGGCAGTTAAAAATAATGTTGCTTCAGGGGTAGCTTTAACCAAGTATTAGTCTTATTCTCTCTCACTACTCTTTCCCAGTGTATTTTTAAAAATACCTCCCACCTTTCTCTTCATTTGAGCTTCCTTTGTGCGTGTGTAACTCTGCCTCCAACAGCAGCCATTTTGTAGTTTACTCCCATCCCTGTCCTAAAATATTGTTACTGGATTCTTTCTTTTTGACTATACTCCGTCTCAGCAAAAGATATTGGTATGGTCAGTTGAAGTGCAGTGGTCAAGAAAATTTATGCTTCCACGTTAGAATATCGTCCTGAGGGAACATGAGAATTATAATTCATTTGTACACCCTGCCTTTGTCAAGACAATTATTTTGGGCATTATTGAACATGGCACTTTGGTACATGAACTTTTATTTTATGTTAACTTTCAAACAGATGGGGGGGAGCAGGGCTAGGAGGGCACTAGGACCCAGGCAGAGCATTCTACAGCAAACAAAAGTTTGGCATGTTGAGTTCTGTGGTGGAGGAATATATAACTCTACTAACATCTTTTTCTGAGACAGACTTTCCCATTTTACCTCAAGACCTGCACATGTAGTGGGCTAGGAGCTATTGGATTAGTAGGCAAGGACCATTTGGACTCACTGGGAGACTTGACCATCTGTGGCTACAGTTGCTTGGTATTTTTTGATAGTATGGGGAGGATTCTTTCCTTCTCTGATAAGTTCTGAAGTTCTGTAAAAAAAACCTCCTAGCTTTCAGAACCTCCCGTTTATACTGGTCAGACAATTGTGGAGGGAGGCATGATTGCTTAGAGGATTAACCAGGAATGCTGTGATGAGAGAGCTTTTTCCGTTCTCTCCCAGAATGCTGGACACTGAGTGGTACATTTTGGAGATGCAAAAGGAAGTACTTCTTCACATGGTACAGAGCTAACTGGGGAACTCACTGCCATACGATGTCTTAGTAGTACAGATGCTTTAACAAATCATGGATTTAAAACACAGATGGAGATCAGATCTATTAATCATGATTGCTCTTTATGTCTGGGGGCAGTAATCGGAGGGGGGGGCAGGTGAAGGTTTGACCCCAGAGATCCTCCGAAGACATCTTGTTGGCTACTATGTCAGACAGAATTCTTCGTGAAATGGACCTGTTGGAACAATCTAGCTGGCCTGTTCTTGTGGCTTTCTCTTCAGATGCGACTTCTCAACCCGGAGGCCTAGAATCTTGCTTTTTGTGCTAACAGCAATACACGTTTGTTTTGCATACTGTTACAAATGTATAAGGATGGAAATACTTAAAGCATTTAAGTTTTGTGTCAGGTGATATGTGTCGTACATTCAGGAAACTCAGCAAACAATGACCGCTACCCATGATGCATTGCTGGTGAGCACTTTTTGGATTGTGGCCTAATTTCCCTCTGAGTTCTTGCTGTTCTTGCCTTGTGCAGATGTGTTCTACCAAAAGTTCAGAGAATGTAGCCTTCAGTGCATTATCAAAGACTTTCATGGCCAGAATCAACTGGTCGTTGTGGGTTTTCTGGGCTGTGTGGTTCCATCACATGTCTCTGAAGATGGCAGCCCTAGACGTGGGCAAAACATTAGGAGCAAAAACTGCCGGACCACAGCCACACAGCCCAGAAAACCCACAACAGCCAGTATAGCCTTCCTTTTGCCAGCATACTGTCACAGTTCGAGTGTGGAACTAGGTTTGGATCCCCACTTGCCAAAAAGCAATGTACATCTCAGGCCTGGCAACACTTAGGCCCCATCTGCACTTTCAGTCCACTTTCACAATTGTTTTGCAAGTGGATTTTACTGTTCTGCGCAGTAAAATCCAGTTGCAAAGTGCATTGAAAGTTATTCTGCATGTGCGGAAGGAGCCTTATTTAGCCCAGCCTACCTCACAGGGCTATTGTTGCAAGGATAAATGGAGGAGGGGGAGAATTACATTGGAAGTAGCTTTGAGTCCCTGCAGAGTATAGCAGAGTATAAATCTCTACATGAATGAAATTGCTTTCTAGATGGCAACAGCTTAAGAGAAAGAAAGTAAAGACCATATAAGAAATAGGAGGGAGTTTGCTATAGATGTTCATTGCTTTTTCTGCCTGCTGTATATTATGAACTGACAGGGTGATGCAGTTCTCTCTCTCTGGAATAACTTTCTCTCGTTCTTCCCAGTTGGCTGTTAGCCCTGGCGACGTGGCCTCTGCCAGCTGGCCGAAGGCAAAAACAGACTGCCGTTTCATTTGTTCACAGTGCATTTGGGTTGTTTTACATAATCTGGACTTGCAAAACTGGCTTGGGAGCTTTGAAAACCTTGTTTGCTATTGTCCACTGTTCAAAGTTAAGTAAACTTCCCGGATCGGCGTCCAACTGTTTTTGGGCCGCAGCGGAGGGAGACCAGACTTTTCTCTGCCAACACGAGTGGGTGGCAGCTGGCCCAATTCTCGCCCAAAGAAACTATTTTTGTGCCTTGCTAGAGGTTCTGAGCCACTTCTCACAGCTTTGCGAAGCAGGGCCTTCTATCCAGCTAGTGAAAATAAATGCCAGTATTGCGGCAGCCAAAAAAACTCACAAAATTTTGTTTCAGCATAAGCTTTTGTAGAACAGAGCCTACTTTTTCAGCTGCAAAGGTTCAATTTCTGTCTGAAGAAGCTGGGTGTTGTCCATAAAAGCTAATACTGGAATCAGATGCTGTCCATCTTTAAGGTGCCACAAGTCTGATGTTTGTTTTAGAAACAGCAATACATGTCAATTTCCCTATTGGGGCAAATAGTAGCTCTCCGATGCAGTTTCTGATCAGAACATTTATGCACTGAGAAAGCCTGCTCCCCTTGTGCTGTGATTTTGATCTGAATTGGTCCACTCGATCTCAGGGTTGTACATTCTGAGCATGTAACGAATTCCTAGAGCACCCCTATTGATGGGACATTCCTAGAGCACCCCTATTGATGGGACATTGACGTGGAGGGGTGAGAGAAGTTCTTAATAAACTGGGATAAAAAACCTTTTGGTCGTTTAGGTACTACTTGACTCCAGTTTGGTTTGCTAGAATGAACCATCATGGTTTGGTGGTTTTTTCCAGACATCCAGTCACAGCCGATTAATGGTGACCTCAAAGAAATGTGGTTTGCCATTGTCTCTGCACAGCCACCCAGATCTGCCTTAATGGTCTCCCATCCATGTACTAACTAGGCTGACCCTGCTTAGCTTCTGAGATCTGATGAGCTTCTGAGAAATGACAAGATTGGACTGGCTTGGACCTTCCAAGTCAGGGCTATTAGAGCTATTCCTCTAGAACTGACAGGGTGGTCTTAGCTGATGGGCAACATGAGCTGCTGCCCTAGGCCCTGCACTTGGGAGGGGCCGACTCTGACGCCCTAGGGAGGGGAAAGAAGAAAAGCAGGTTCTGCTCTCATTTGCTGCTCTTCTCATCTAGGGCTTAAGCAGCTGGCTTCTGGTAGTACTGGTCACTCTTATCTATCAACACTTGCTTATTCCTGGCAGTGAGGTGGTGTGGTTCTGGGGCCCAACCTGGACTTTTGCCTAGAATTACCAAGACCACCCCAAAGAACTGGCAGCGCCTAGTTGCTTATCTATTTAATTAGCATTTTCTAGAGTCTGGTCTTTTTCTGTGGTAGCTCTACCCTGTGGATTGGACTGCTTGAAAAGAGCAGAGGGGAGGTTGCAAACTATTCATAACTGAATTATTCAAGAAGGCCTTTCGGCACAGTTAATATGGTTGCCCTGTATAAAATGATTTACAATGTTAGTTGGATAGATTATTACGGACTATGATCTAGACTGCTGTGTATTGTAAGTGGGATCATGTTAATAATATGCTATGCCCCAGACTTCTACAGTCCTAATGCATTGTTTATTGAATGTCTTGTTCTGTACTGACTTGTATGTAATCTGCCTTGTGTCCTGGTGAGAAAGGTGGGCTGTAAATAATGTAAACAAATAACAATGTATTAAGTACAAATCCCAAAGCATAAACATAAAATAGCAGCAGTGATAAAACTGAAGAAAGAAAATTCAACAATAAAAAAGGCTAAATATAATAATCGTACCGTCGATAAATCCTCATTAAGAATCCAACTGTACATATTGAGGAATCTAATCAAAAGTGAGGGTAAAATAGACCTTTTAATTTAACACTAAAATATTTTAGCAGATCTCTGGGAGTTGAAGATGTATGAGGAATGGAAACTTTCTGTGAAAGAGGTTTGTACGCAAACAGGAGTGGTTTTGAATGCAGTCAAGACATCATGACAAGTGGGAACTTGGTGTGTTCTTGAACTTCCCCCCACTTTTCTCCATGTGCCCAGGGTGCAGTTGAAAACATCCTAGGTTGAGTAAGCATCAGTTAAACTCTGGTTTGATCCTGCAACCTGGAAATTGAAATAGCTGTTACACTGGGTTGGAATCTGGGTGTGTGTGAAGGAAACAAACTCTAGGCACTAGTATCCGGATGTTGTGGCGTATTGGAGTTTGATGGCATCTCAAACTTAAAAGCTTCCTTTATGTGAAGGGAGAGATGAGGGGGAGCATGCATGCCCAGCAAAGAATCTGTGGCTGTGCCCGTCATGGAGAAACGAAATTTGTCATGACGCTTGAAAGTGGCCGTTGCCTTCTCTGGTATTGAATCCAGGACTAGAGAAGTGGTTGAGTCGTTCCAGAACCTCTACAATAGTAACTGCTTTCCTTTTTTTCCTTCTTCTACTACAGGTAACGGCTTTATTGGATCACAGCAAGCGTTGCAAGTGAAGCTGCATTTGCCAGATGTGCCAATTATGAAGAATGTGGCAGACACATATGCACAGGGTTTAATATACACAAGGTGAGAAATGAAGCACATGAGCCCAAGAACTTCTCCAGCCTAGTCATTGTTGTAGTAAACCACCATTCTCTTCCTTGTCCATCCTAATGTAAGAATCTGTTCTTACTGCGCAGCAACATAACATTATACACAGGGCTCTGAAGAAAATCCTCTTCTCACAAGTGATTTGGGATTCATTTGGGTTAGCCTGTAGGTCCGTAATTACTCTTGGCCTCTGATGACCTCAGCCGGATTTGAGCAAGAAATCTCAAGTGGGAGTGGTGTGTTTCTCCCTGCCGAAACCTCGAGCTGCTGCCCGCTGCTGGTGCAGAGTGATGCTCTGAGGCTAGACACATGCTGTGCATGTGTATCTCTGTGTTTTGAAATTGGTGCAGGGATTGTGGAATGGCTCTTCTGCCCGTTGTAAACAGGGATGCAAGCAGGTTGCCAGCCACAGTTTGAGAACCTTGGTTAGTATTCAGGGAAATAGAAAATTACGGCTGTTTCCAAAATGCCTCACTGAACAACCTTTGTAAAACAACTCATACACGTTCTAAGAAATGTGCTGTCTTCAGGGCTGCATGGATTTGGTGCAAAACTTCTTTTCAAGATATCCAGGAGATCCCCCCCCCCCCCAAACAAGCAGTCAGTTTCTTTTCCTAACATGGGGATCCCCTATGTGGAGTCCTTGGGTACCTGCCAATACCTTTTCTGGCATCTGCCAAGTGTTTTGAGAAAGCAAGTATGACCCATAGGACTTTTGCCCAGCAAGGCTTCTGGTTGGCTAGGCAAATATTTTTAAAAAATACTTCAGCAGCAGCTGCCACCACAGCACAAGGACGCTCGTGGTGTGACCGAAGGTAAGCTGTGTGTGTGTGCGGAAGGAATGATGTTTAAACAATGTGTTCATTTAAAAAGGCATCCTGCTAATTAGAACTTCTGCCTGAAATGTTGATAAGTTAATATGACAGTTTGCATAACCTGACTTCCTGACATTTTGAGGTTGGCTCTGTCGCCAGGGCAGCCATTTTGGGGTTGGCTCCATCTCCAGAGACAGCCATTTTGTGGTAGTGCCTGCAACCCTGTGACAGAATTCCAAAGGTGGCCACAGGCTTAAGAAGGTTGAAGGGTCCTTGTTCTAGTACCTAAGCATTCGCTGGGCACAGCTAGCCAAGATGAGAAAGATCCATGACTGGATCTCTTGAAGTCTTTTATTTTGTGCCAAAACAGCCATGGGGGTGGGGGGAGGGTGTGGACCCTCAAATTAGGTGAAAGTTCTGGTTCTGTGGTAATGGTTGTACTGGTAATGCCCACTCCATTTCTAGTACTGAAAGAAGTCCCCTTCCAGCAGAAAAGAAAGACAAATTGCCTCAGTATTGGAGAAGCTCTTTTAAGTATCCTGGTCTCAAAACTTTTAATGGGTTTCAGGCTCAAAACCAGCACTTGGAACAAACTCTTCACCCACAATATTGGGTCAAAATGCGTGTGACATGACCAGAAAACTCCTCTGACCAGGAAACCTTATTGTGAGCAAATCAAAATTTCCAAGAGTGTTTCAAAGGCAGCAGCATCTAGACTCTTATAACCATAGTCTAGGCTTGAGTGTGAACGATCTGGGAAGGAGCTACATGCTGGCAAGCGCTGGTCTGACCGCAGAACTTTGGATGACCTCCCTGGCTTTTAGCAGAAGCGCTGGGTAATGAAGGCTGGCTGGCTCTTGAGCACGTCTTGGTTGTGTGGGAACACGGCAGCATCTGATGACCTTCCAGAGTGCTCCTTGTCTGTAGCGCTAATGCATTTTCCATATCTCAAAGGCATCTTGACTGCTTGATAGGAGAGGTGATGGAATCAGACATTGATCAAGCAGCTGGGGAGACAGCATTAGAGGATGAAGAACAGTGAACTAGCGTAGGGGAGCAGCCCTGTGGACACAGACTGGCATTTCTGACCAGCGTTGCCTTGTGCTGCTTGAACAGAGGAAGCTGCCGTACAGCCCTGTTTGCGTGTTGCAGTGCACACACGTTCAGCTGCAAGTTTGTGTATATGCTTGTTCATAAGAAACGTGGCTTACTGTGCAGCATTAGGGACAATTTGGATGAGTGTTGCTGTATTCACAAGGGGGTTTTGCAGTGTGTTACTTTCCCCAGTCCCAACATGGGTGTAGTGTCTAGTGTATCAGACTAGGATCCAAGAGACCGGGGTTCAAATGAGAAGCAGACTAGGAAGGTAGAATGGCATGGGAGAAAGGCAGAGGGCACAGCCCCTGCAATGCTACAGGTTGCCACTACAGGGGGCTATTCTGCTCAGACCTGACTAATGGGGCCAGCTGTGAACATTGGTTCACCTGTTACCTGGTCCAGCAAACTAGTGGCCATGCACAAAAAGGCAGTTAGTGTGCTGATGCCAATCATTGCTCGTGAAAAGCCAGCACCATGACCTTTGAGGCACTAGCAGAGCAACTCTCCTATCTGTCCAGCCTGCTTCCGGTGTAGCCAGCGTGGTGTAGTGGTTAACAGCAGGTAGAATGAATCTGGAGAACTGGGTTTGATTCCCCACTCCTGTGCAAGAGTGGCAGAGTCTTATCTGGTAAACCAAATTTGTTTCCCCACTCCTACACATGAAGTCTGCTGGGTGACCTTGGGCCAGGCACATTTCACTCAGAACTCTCTCAGTCCCACCTACCTCACAAGGCGTCTGTTGTGGGGGGAGGAAGGGAAATGAGTTTGTAAGCTTCTTTGAGCCTCCTTATAGGTCAGTATATATCCAAACAGTTCTTCATCTTCTGGTTCAAATCCCCACTTTGCTATAAAGGTTGCTAGGTGATCTTGGACTAGCTGCATGTTGTAGTAGTTAAGAGTGGTGAACTCTAATCTGGAGAACTGGATTTGTTTTTCTGCTCCTACACTTAGAGCCTGTTGGGTGACCTTGGTCTAGTCAAAGTTCTCCCAGAAATCTCAGCCCTACCTACCTCACAAGATGTTTGTTGTGGGGAGAGGAAGGGAAAATAGTTTGTAAGTTGCGTTGGGACTCCTTTCATTTGAAAAAGGCCATGTATGCTCTCTCCCAACCTAGCCAATCTCAGAGGATTGTTGTGAGGGTAAAATGAGGATAGACAAACCATTGTATGCCACTTTCTGTTGCTCAGAGAAAGCAGTCTATCTAGAAATGCACTAGACAGTCCTGCATTGCTTTCTATTGCTACATCTCCTGTGAAGTGGAGGAAAACTATTTGGCATTTTCTGTATTTCCACCAGAAATGTGTTGGAGCAAGTGCTGAATTAGCAAAGTCAAAGAGATCATCTAAGCCTATCAGCTCCGCATGCCAGGAAAACCACTCTACGCTTTGCTGCTATTGAAACCTGCTTTGGGGGATCGTATGACTGCATTGGCACGCGTGCCAGCTTGGCTTTCCATCAAACCCCTGGGTCATAACGTCTGATTTGCGCAGATGACTGAATGTTCACATGGTTGGCTTAGTGTGGGGAGAATGGAGAGCTGTCGTATTCTTAAGTGGACATAGGTGTGTAAACAGGATTAAGCTCTTGCCACCTTTCCCTGCTGAAGAGACGTTCAGTTCCAAGAACCATTCTCCGAGCTTCAAGACTTTTGATTTAGCAGGTGTTTGATCCAGGAGTCCACGTGCTGTCAAAGGACTTATCTGCGGGGGGGGGGGGGGGGGGGGGGGGTCATAACAGAGCCAAATTGCTACTGGAAAAAGTGCAATAAAAGCAGATGTATACTCAGAGAGCCTTTTAGCCAAATGTCAAAAACTGCTGCAAAATGAGTCATGCTGCTATATTCAGGCGACCCCATAGGAACACACTTAGTAACGCTAGGGTTGGTTATATGTTGATGTTCCAGCAGCTAGAAATGAATGTACATAGCCTCACATACACTTCGTTGCTAGCATTGCTGGCACGCCGATGTATATGCAACTTGGTGTTATGTGTTCTGTAATTGTATTATCTAAATATAGACTCATGACTTCACACTAGGGCAGGCTAAACATAAGGAAGAAAACCTCCCATCACCTTTCGCACTCCAAAGATAGATCTGCGGGATCTTTCGCAGTTCCGCAGGGCCTGCAAGGTGGAGCTGTTCCACCACGGCTTTGGTTGAGGACAGCAACAGTGTCCAGCTGGCCAGCCTCTCTTCCCTTTCTCTTTCTTTCGGAGTTTGTTTTGATGTTTTGCTGTTTTCTGTACAGTTGATCATGTATTAATATGTTGCTAATTCCATCCTTTTAATCAGTTCTACTTGGGTACCATGGGTTATATATCTGATTTTTAAAAATGTATTGTACTGTTGGAAGCTGCCCTGAGCCCATATGAGGAAGGGTGGTCTAGACATCAAATTATAAATAAATAAGAATATGATCTGCTGCCCTGGGTTCTATATACCCAGATTTAAAAAATGCATCCAGTCTGCCTATCACAGGCAGAAATCAAGGGGGTCTTTGGTGAGATGATGGAAGTTTCTTCACAAGTTTGGAAGGAGTACTGAGACTAAGTATGTTGAAAGCAGAGAGCGGGAAATAGTGTACACAAGAAGCCATGCTAACAGCAGGCATGTAACACGAGTACTAATTATTGGGTGACCCATGTTAAGATACAGATGTTCCAAGTGTCCACACAATACTATGCAACTGGAGTCACTCAAGAAAAAGATAAGAGAGACCAAAAAGAGGTACAACTGCAAAGAACAACTGCAAATTTAGAACTACGTGTCTGCTTAGGCCAGGTAGGGGTCTCAAATATCTGGGTTTGGACCCCAAAGGTTAATCCAGGAATGAAGAGCAGTGAAAATGAGGAGGTATGGTAGGAACAGACAAAACATCTGTCACTGTACCCTGAATGGTGGGTGGAGCCATGATAAGCATCTACAGTGGGTAGATTCAGGCTTCAGTTAGAGGAAGTGATGCTTAAATGCTAATAAATAATCCTTTGTCCCATACTTGGATAAAGGGGAGCTAACAGGAGTTTTTCCTTATTAGTTAAAGGTGAGAAGGGGTCATGATTCCCAAGTGCTGGGAACATTTTGAAATAAAGGAATGAAAGAAAATCTCTGAGCAGAAAAGAGGTTTGTTCATTGAGCTGGGATTTTCAGTTCCTGATGGCCTCTGTTCAGTATGAACGGAGAACCTTTTAGTCGAGAATGCTAATCTGAGTCTAGGACTTGGTCTGCAGAAATGCAACAGGGTCCTTTGTGTGTGAAAGTATTTTGATTAATATCTTGGGAGGTCCTGCTGAATGATCTGGAACTAGGCTGAGAAGATCGTCACTTCTTAAGGCAGCCTTTATTTCCATGGGTGTGATGACATTATGCAGAATTATGCTTGATTTGTGTCCCTTCTCTGCAAGCCAAACCTTGCTTTCTACTGTAGGTGGGGGACATCTCAGATGGGTGTCTTCTCCACCAATAGCAAGGAGGCAGGAAGTCGTCATTAGTCTTTTGCCGTGTCACTTCCCGTTTGTAGGTCCAAGGTCAACTTTCGTCAGTATTTTTCCTGCCTAGCAGGGAGTGCTTGTGTTTGTGAGAGGCTCCGAGTTAGCTAATAGGTGTGTGTGTATTGGTGCGGTGAGAGGCTAGCCACCACACTCATAAGCTTAGAACCAACTGTTACTAATATCTCAGGCTCGCACAACCAGCGCCGAGAGTGAGGGAGAAGGCGAGACCGCTTCCCGCCTTTTCTCCGTCGGAGCGTCAGACGCGAAATGGCGTCGGGCTCATTCACCCCCCCTCGCGAAGCGTTCGCTAAAACTGCGGCTGAAGGAACTCGAGCGGCCAAAGGAGGGCGCAAGCACGCTGCAGAACCTTCCCAGAGCGGATCGGCAGCCGCAGCGAAAATCACCGGCAAGGCAGCAGGGCGCGCGGAGGGACCTCCGGCGCCCAAAAAATCCAAGAAAAAGCTGCCAGGGAGCTCGACGCCTTACCAGGGCGCGGCCACGCTTGGCGGCTCCCAGACCAGTTCCTCCCACCCCAGTAGGGATTCGGAGTGCTGTGTCGACCCCCTGCCAAATCCTCCGTCGCAACTCATCGAGGATCAGACGACACAATTAATGCAGGTACCGGGGCCCCGGAGTAGCAGCGGGGAAGAGAGCGACGCGGAGCCGACAGGCGCTCCCGCTCAAAATCAAACTGCCCCAGACGACCTGGCCTTATGGCAAAGGGCCCCTCCTGACGCGTTCGCGCAAATGCTAACGGCCCAAATTGAAAAAATTCTAGATGCCAGGGAACAGCGGGCTGCAGCAGCCAAAGCCCCAACGCCACCTACCAGAGCCCTGACTTGCTCTGCAGGGGCGTCTACTGTTCCTCAATATAGAGACCCTCTTGCACTCCAAGAGGAAGAAGAGGAGGAATTAGAGGGGGAGGTGGAGGAAGAGGAATGTGCTAGGTTCTCAGACTCTGAGGAACCTATCATAGAAAAAACGGATCAATCCCCACAGTTCTTCAAACAGGAGGATATTCAACTCCTAATCAATAAAACTGTCTCTGCTTTGGGCCTCCACGACCAGGCAGACGCTGAGGAACCGCCCAACCCTGATAAATCCTCAAATGCCACAAAACCTGTTAAGGGCTTCCCCAAAGGAGACACGGCGTGGTTTCCCCAAGACTCAGAAGGACAAAAGTTCTTCCCAGTCCCTGAATATTTCGTTAAGCGCATTCAGCGGGAGTGGCTCAACCCCACCAGCAGGAAGGGTCTCCCTCCAGCTTACAAAAAAGTCTACCTGTTACCACAGCAGTTCCACACTATGCTAAAGGTCCCTTCAGTGGAAGCCCCAGTGGCTGTCCTACACTCGGGAGCACTGGTAGCGAAAGAAGGGGAAAGCAACATCAAGGACCCCCTCGATAGGAGATCGGAGGCGGCATTAAGGAGATCCCATGACTGGCTGGCAGCAGCCATCAAGGCACTCACACCTGCTTCCACGGTGGCCAGAGCCTCTATGGCCTGGACCAAAAGGATCCTAGACATGATCCCTGCAGAGAGTACCGCCATCAGGGAAGGCCTAGAGAGGGTTCTCATTGCCAATGCTTTTATAGCTGATGCCTCGCTCGACGCCATCGCTATGGTGGCTAGGACCATGGCCTCCAATATGGTGGCTAGACGTAACACATGGCTACGCCCATGGCAAGCAGATATTCAATCCAAAAATGCAGTAGCGGCTTATTCATACTATGGTGAACAGGTATTTGGAAAAGATTTGGAACAAGTCCTGATTCAAACTAAAGACCAAAAGAAGGCTATGCCTAAGTCAGTCCGCCCAGAACGCACATTTACCACACAGGGAGGCGCACGCACCACATTTAGATCGCAAAAGACGCTCCCCAGGTTCCACAGGGATTTTAATCGTGGTTCATGGCAGAACCAGAGTTCCTTTCGTGGCAGAAATTCCTTCCGCCCCTTCCAAAAACAAGGGAGGAATTTCAAAACAGACAAAACCAAACAATGACTATCGAGAAATTCCAGTGGGGGGCCGACTTGCCAGCTTCCAAGCGGCATGGCAAGGTCCACATATAGACCAGTGGACAAAAGAGGTGATAAAAACGGGCTATGTAATAGAATTCTTAAAGTTCCCCACCCGGCTCTTTGTCCCCTCCCCACTGTCCAAGAACGTCTCAAAAGCCAACAAAGCCATACACGCAGTCACACATCTGCTGGAAATCCAAGCGGTGGAGCCTGTCCCTCCCCTGGAGAGGTCCTCAGGGACTTATTCTCACTTTTTTACAGTTCCAAAACGGAACGGGGACTCCAGGGCAGTGCTAAACCTCCTCGGGTCTTGTCAACCAGTTCATTCGACTGCCAAAATTCAAAATGGAATCCCTCCGCTCCATAACATTAGCACTGAGACCCTCGGGAATTCCTTACATCATTGGACCTGAGGGAAGCATACCTTCATGTCCCCATCAACTTAGCACACAGGAAATTCCTCAGGTTCACGGTAGGGGACGCCCACTTCCAATTCAGGGCGTTGCCGTTTGGTTTGGCCACGGCACCCAGGACATTCTCGAAAATCCTCCTGGGCCCCATCATCCAACTCAGGGAAGAGGGGATTCACATTCATCCCTATCTAGACGACCTCCTGGTAAGGTCACCAAACAGACAAAAAGGTCTACAAGAAATCACCAGAGTACAAATGACACTACAGGAATACGGGTTCCTGATAAATGTAGAAAAAAGTTCCCTCTTCCCAAAACAAAGATTAGAACACTTAGGGGCGACAATAGATACCACCAAAAACACCCTGTTCATCCCACGGGAAAAAGCCCTCAAAATTCAGGCAGCGACAGCCAAAATCCTAACCGCTCCCCATCCAACACTGCTACAACTGGCAAGTTTACTAGGCCTATTCATTTCGGTCATAGACCTCAATCAGTGGGCACGCCTGCATGCCAGGCCCCTCCAGCTATTTCTGAGGCGCTTCCAGCTGGATATCATATTAAAAAAAGACAGAAAACTGGTCTTAACCCCACAGGTCAGAGACAGCCTAAAATGGTGGACTTGCAAAAGCAACCTAACACAAGGAAGATGCTACCTTCACCAAGAGAGACTACAGATCTTCACGGACTCGAGTCTGGCGGGGTGGGGAGCAACTCTCAGACAAGAATATGTACAGGGCACTTGGAGCAAACAAGAAAGCTCCCTTCCCATCAACCTGTGAGAAACCCGGGCGGTCCTGTTAGCTCTACAACACTTCCAAAAAGAAATAGAACAGCAACACCTCATTATAAGAACAGACAACATTTCCACCAAAATGTATACAAACAACCAGGGAGGGTCAAGATCCCAGACCCTTTACAAGGAAGCCCTGAAGGTGCTCAACTGGTCAGAAAAACATCTGCTTTCAATAGAAGCGCAATACATCCGCAGAATAAAAAACGAAAAAGCAGACTGGTTGAGCAGACAACAGATCCAAGAGAGCGAATGGAGACTCAACCTGGAGGTGTTCAGGGACATTTGCCAACAACTGGGGCAGCCCAAGATAGACCTGTTTGCCACAGTGCAAAACAAACAACTGCCCGACTTCATGTCAAGATACTACCATCAGAGGGCGATTCAAGTGGATGCTATCACAGCCCCCTGGCCTCAGCAACTCCTCTACGCGTTTCCTCCAATACCAATGATACCGCGCTTGCTGCAAAAAATCCGAAAGGAAAAAGCCAGAGTCATCCTCATAGCTCCAAAATGGCCCAGAAGGCCGTGGTACTCCACACTTCTCGAGATGTCCATATGCCAACCCATAACGCTGCCGCTCATCCAGGACCTTCTAACCCAAGGACCTATAGTTCACCCAAACCCAGGCTGGCTCAGATTAACCGCGTGGAGTGTGAGCGGAGACAACTGAGACTGCGAGGCTATTCGAATAAAGTCACCAACACTATTTTGGCGGCAAGAAAGCGATCGACAGTCAATATATATAACGCCTCATGGAGGACATTTGTCAAATGGTGCCAGGGTCGAAGCCTGGACCCAGAAAACCCATCCATAGGAAACATTTTAGAATTCCTCCAACAGGGCTTTGACAGGGGACTCCGATGCTCTACGCTCAAAAGACAAATTTCGGCCTTATCTACAGTATGCCAATCAGTAGACGGCACAACTATAGCGGGCCACCCGGAGGGGAGTTAAACTGTCCCAACCTCCAACCCTACATAGATTCCCGTCGTGGCGTCTGCACGCTGTCTTGACAGCGCTAACAAAACACCCGTTTGAACCCATTCAAACGATCCCTCTACGCTGGGTAAGAATGAAGACCCTATTCCTACTCGCAATCACATCTGCACGCAGAGTCTCGGAACTTCGGGCATTATCCACTAACGCAAACCTATGCTCTTTCTACAAGGACAGAGTGGTCCTCCGGATGGACCCAACGTTCATCCCTAAAGTATGCTCAAAATTCCACCTACACCAGGAGATCGTGGTTCCGAACTTCATGCCCAACCCGTCTCACCCCAAGGAGAAGGCTTGGCACACATTAGACGTTCGCAGGGCCCTAAAAGCGTTCATTATCAGAACAGAACACGTCCGCAAAACCGAGACCCTGTTCATAAACATTAATCCCCTAACCTGGAGTAGCCCATGTCAACCGCAGCCATAAGTACTACATTGAAGGCTACAATAATTGAAGCGTACAAGGCTGCGGCCCTGCCGATACCACCAGGCATTACCGCGCACTCTATTAAGACAGGCAACCAACGCTGCACTACGCAACAGGGCCTCAGTAGAACAAATCTGCAAGGCAGCCACTTGGGCTTCAATTTCCTCATTTGTCAGACATTACAAAATGGACTCCATAGCATCGGCCGAGACGGCCTTTGGCCGCCGGGTGCTGGAGCATATCATTGGGGAATAGTGGACCCCTCCCTACTTGGGGGACACTGCTTGGGGAGGTCCCATCTGAGATGTCCCCCACCTACAGTAGAAGGATCCATTGAATCCTTACTGTGAAGGGTCTTTCTACTGTAGGTAAGGGGGACATCTCGACCCCCCCTGGTCCAAGATTCCCCGATGCCTTGTATATAGTTACACACATAGAGTTTGAATGTGTTTGGTGTTTCTCGGAGCCTCACTTGTTTATGCATTAGTCAAAAGTTTAGCCGTGCACGTTTGAATACTTGTGTTTAAGACTGCTTGGCCATAGGGAGACTGACGAAAGTTGACCTTGGACCTACAAACGGGAAGTGACACGGCAAAAGACTAATGACGACTTCCTGCCTCCTTGCTATTGGTGGAGAAGACACCCATCTGAGATGTCCCCCTTACCTACAGTAGAAAGACCCTTCACAGTAAGTATTCAATGGATCCTTCTGGGCCTCCTGTGACTGGCAGAAAAGAGCTGGTCTTGATGACCACAGCTCTGAGAGTTGCTCTCTAGGATCCCTTTAGTACATAAGTGCCATCAAGTTCCAACTTATGATGACTCCAGCAAGGGGCTTTCAAGGCAAGCGAGAAGCAGAGATGGGCTTGCCAGTGCCTTTCTTTACAGAGCCTTCCTGGGTGATTCCTCATCCAAGGACCGCCCCTTCTTACCTTCCAACCTCTGATGAGATCAGGCTATCTCAGTGATGGTGAACTCATGTCAAAAATTGGGAAAATGCCTAGCTTGACTCTGGTAGAAACACAAATTGGCAAGAATTGTATTACCCCGACCTTGAGCCTACAGCTCCAAAAAAGAAGGCTGATTATATCAGGCTGTGAATGTCTAAACAAAAACTGAAAATAATGCTTTTTATCACTGTAGATATATTTATAAATATTTACAGGCTAAATTCTTTAACACAAGAAACATACACTTAATATAAGCAACACAAACATACACTTAACAGAAGTAACACAAGCTAGCCTGTCAGCCAGATTCAAGACAGAGCCTCGATATTCTTCAAGGCTGGTGTTTACACAAATAAATCCTTTTTTAAGCAGGCACAAATTCATCTGCTAGACCACAGCATTTCTGCCTGGACCCAGTTCTAAAGCACTTCCATTATACAAAGAACCTCGACTCTAGTCGCATGTCACCACTGCCAACCCCCAACCAAAAGAGAAACAATTCTTTACATATTCATTTATTTTTAAAAGCACATATCATATGTGGTGATATGTATTATATAAAGAAACATCAAATAATTACAAAAATGACTAACTCAAACGGGGAGAATAGTTATTATCAGATGTTGGGGTGGCACCCAGACTATATCATGCCACCTTCCCTCCCCCAGGGCCCTTGTCCAGCCCTCAAATGGCAACACCAGGGATTAGACCTGGAAATTTGCATGCAAAATACATTTCTACCCTCTTAACAGATGCTGCTATCCACTGAGCCAGTGAAACAGATTCATCTAGCTCTGTAGTCTGCACCAACTGGCAGCATCTGTCCAAGGTTTCACCCAGTTCTCTTTAATTATTTTTCCCTTGGAGATGCCAGGGATTGAACCTGGGACCTTCAATACACAAAGCAAGGGCTCTACCACTAAGCCACAGCTCCTATTGGAATATTTCAGTAAGTGTTTCTAGGAATCTGGGGTTCTTTTGCAAGAAAACTGGTGACAGATAAACTGCTTGAAAGACAGCATGCTTCACACAGCTGCCAAGGGGCGTGTTCTGGGCCACACGCAGAGCTAGGGCCGACTTCCTAACCAAACACAGAATACAGCCTACCTTGCATTCCCGGATCCTTCGCAACATGCAGACATGCCTCACAGATTGATCTATGTCGAAAGAGTCCCCTGCAGGTAGGGAAGTTTGAAACAATTTCTAAAAAGTCATGGGGCGGGACCACGTGTGCAGAAGTTCTCAGATTCATCTTTCTTTGCCTCGAATCCTGGGCGAAGAAACCCTGGACAAAGGTACTGAGCTAGGTTGGACAATGGCTCACCTGTGTTAAGGGAAGGTTGGATGCTTGGGTGGTGGAGTATATGTTTTGGATGCACAAGGCTCCAGGTTTAGTCCTTATGGGAACTAAGGACTAAGGACATGGGGAAATAAAAGGATTTCAAGTGCTAGGAAAGACCCCGGGAGACCCCAAATAAACAAGATGGACCAATGGTCTGAAGCAGTCTCCTGTATTTGTTGACTCTTAAACATGTAGGTTTGCGATTTATCTACTCTATGGGGAAATCCCCACTGTCAATTAATCACATGAAAATATCAAGGATTCAGGAAGAACTCCCCACTGCCTGATCGACGAACAAGGAGTCATCCCGGCTCTGGCGCTCATTCTCCTCCTTATCACGTGTTTTTTAAGAACCTGCATGAAAGTGCACCTTTAAAAAAACGTGTCCAATCCAGATCGGTGGGGAGGATCGGAGTTTCAGTCTAGATTCGTTTTTCCTGCCATAGGGAGTGACACAGATCCTTCCAGCCAATTAGAGTGCTGTGTGCGATGCAGGCGCAGCCTTTTTTCTTTGTTTTGCGCTGGTGGAGGTTACGTGGCATTGTTTAAACATGGGCATGAGGAGCAGAAGCTGTTGAAGTGTGGGCACGTTTTCGTGCCAAATTTTTTTTTAAAAAAAGTTCCCACCCCACACTGCACGACAGCCAATCAGGATAGACCCACCGAGCGATTGCGTGTTCGTGGGGAACGTAACATTGTTTGAATCCGTGATAGACATCGATGTCTTTACTAGAAACATGCTGCAGTGGGGATGAAAAGGTGCCGTTTCTTTTGAAACCTGGTTCTATCTGGCTTTAATTTCTCAGTGTGGAAATGACCCATATGTGATAAAGTCCTTTTGTTCACTGTTACAGTAGGAAGGGGATTAATGGTGTCTTTTCTTGGTGGGGAACTCCCTTAGACCAAAAGTTCCTTGGAAAAAAACACTGGTAACCTGCTGTCACCGCTGAAGACCTCCTGAGAACGTCTAGACTGACCTACTGAGAAGTGCAGTTAACCAAGTGATAGGGCAGAAACCCTAGAAAGTATCCTATAACCAACTCATGCTAGGACACCATAACTTGTCTGTGACTTGGTGCACCTCTCTACCACCAAAGTAGACCTCCAAGCTTCTGTGAAAGAAAAGAAACGGGGAACTGGATGTTCAGGAGCCGAAGCCTCGCATCCTGTTCCACCTTCATGGAGAAGTGAAGTTAATCGTTGACAGAAGCAAAACCTTTTAAACTGGTCCCTTGCCAGATACGCAACACCCTCTCTCTCCTCTACCTTCTGAAAACTGACCCAATTGCAAACAGCTTTTTGGAGAGGAAGCACTCTTTATTTCTTTCTAGTTTTTTTTAAATTATATTTTGCTTTTCTGTGAACAGCTTTTGATTATTTTTAAATGGTCTTTATATTCTTCCTATGCTGTAAGCAGCTTTGAGACCTTGAGGAGGTGGAGAAATGGTTGCAATTTATTCCAGGAGGTGACTGTAGAGAGGAGTGAGTGTGGTGTAGTGGTTAAGAGCAGTGGACTCTAATCTGGAGAACCAGATTCCCCACTCCTCTGTACGAGTGGTAGACTCTTACCTGGTGAGCCAGGTTTGTTTCCCCACTCCTACATTCCCACTGGATGACCTTGGGCTTGTCTCTTAGCCACACCTGCCTCACAAGGTGTTTGTTGTGGGGAGAGGAAGGGAAAGAAGTTTGAAAACCCCTTTGAATCTCCTTACAGGAGAGAAAGGTAGGGTATATATCCAAATTCTCCTCCTGCTTCTCCTCTTCCTCCATTTAATAAAGGAACAAGGGAGAAAATTCAGAGATATTATTTTGATAAAATGTACTAGGTAATAGTCAAGAGCAGTGTGCACAGGTCTCTTGACAAAAAGAATGTGGGGCACAATCTATGAGTGAAAGAATTAACTGAGAATTCTACCCCCCTAACCAGTCCCTTCCTCTCCTCCAAATGCATAAGCGGACACCCAAGAAACCTCTAGGCTTTGTGCACAGTTAGCATTTTAAATAGTAAATATCTGATTACGAGTAGGCTCTCCAGGACGAGCTCTGCTAATTACAGCATTAGGCCTCGGTGTAAAGGAGGGCGAAATGTGACCCATTTGCTTTTTCCTCCCCACCCCGCCACATGGTACTGTAACGTGACTTTCCTACGAGGTTGTTTTCAATGTAGGGATTTTCACATGGCCACGATGTGAGATGTAAACCTCTTGCTGGCAGGAATGGATTGCCCCCTTGCCCGTCTGCGGGTAGCCTGGTTTTTCAGAGCTGGCAGATGGGGTCAGTGCTGCTCAGGGATTTCCTGAGATGTGGGATCTGAGCTTTGAATAGACAAAGGGGGGAACGGACGATGCGCCAAGGAGTTGGAATAATCTGCTGCCCACGAGTGCGCTTGTAATTAGAGATACGCCTGTGCTCACCTGCTCAGGCATGTGTGCGCACACGCTGCCTCCATTCTGATTTGCTGTCTGCTTGTGATGCACGAGAGCGCCACTACTTTTATTTGGTACTGGGGTGTGTGTCAACATTTATGTAGTATGGAGCTTCTGAAAAGCAGACTGTCGTGGGGGTCTCCAGCGCCGTTGATTACAAATGAGACTCGCTGTATTTCTGACATGCAAGCAAGCGGGCTTGACGTTTTTGCCTCCTGTCCATTTAGCGGTGTGTGATTGGCTGCGCTTATTAATGAATCCAAGTCACTGTTTCCCCCCGGTTGGTGCCATAGCTCAGTCTACACAAATACTGTGGCATTGATAGTCCAGCCCAGCAAAATTCCTTGTCCCTCTTTTTTGTTTTAGGGCAAACCTTCTGTCAGCTTTCTGAAATGCGCATGACTGCCTTTTTAAAAAAGAAGCTGATGGCGTTGTGTCCTTTCAGTGAGATAATCTGAAATCTCTCAAGCCCCGACCTCCAGCCCGTTCCCCCCCCCCCAGTACACGCATCAATAATCCCAGCTGCAGTTCTTTCACTTAACAGCAGCTCCGCCATGCAGAACTGCCACCCAGACCCTAAAGGGATACAAGGTCAATGTTGTCATGTCTGTAGGGCGATTGGCTCAGCCCTGTTTGCTTCTCTCTTTCCCTTTCTCTTGAACCTTATTTTTGGTGCACCCTTCTCGGCACCTTAAAATTGTCTTGCATGTGCAATCACGGGTGAGAACTTGTTTCTGCAGTTGCTGTTTTACCCCAGAGTGGGTTGGTAGATTTAGGATGAGATCAGAGGTGAACGTTTTGTGATGAACATGTCCGGGCATCAGCCTCCAGCAGCACCTGGCAGCGCTGTCCCCATCCTCCACCCGCAGTTGACCGAGGCAGCTCATTTGCACAAGCGTGTTTAATTCTTTATATGTTATAATCTGTGGGACCATCTGCGTCCCTGCCTGGGCTTGGGAGAGTATAAAGCTCTTGGGATTTATTCCAGAAGGTGAACGTCGAGAGGAGCTGTTTATTCACTGGCTGTCCAGATAATATTCCCAGGTCAAAGGAGGACAGGTGTTTGCTTGTGTGTGTGTGTGCCCCCCCCCCCTTTGTTGGATGTTGAAATCGGCAGGCTGAGCGGCTCTCATTGAGGCTGGGAGCTTTTCAGAGAGCGGGGGTGGAGGGGGGGGGGATGTGCGTTACTTAAATTGCATTGATAGAAAAATGCCCTGAATCTGCTCTTCGCCTGTTTAAGGCCTGCAGCGCCTTTCCACAAACCTTCAAACAACAATTCATAAAGCCAACCACAAGTGAAACAGAGAGCTACGATGTAAACCAATAACAGCGATTCACGTTGTTTAAGGGCTGCAGAGCATGAAATCTTTTAATATGTTTTGAATGAAGGGTTTTGATTGTTTGGTTTTCTGTGGGTTTTGAGGAAACGATGTAAGGCTCTTTGAGCCCTGGTGGGGAATAAATAGTTTAGGACCCATGACATATCTGATGCAGAGCTGTTTCAGTCTGTTCCCAGAGAAATCAGTAGGCTTAGAGTGGAATAAGCTTGCATAGGGTTGCATGTAGATTCAGATGCTCTCCTGAGTAATTCGGGGTGTTCAGGGGCAGTGTACTTGGATCTCTGCTCCTCCATTGTATCTCCCCAACAACCCTGTTGGGTAGGTTAGGCTGAGAGGAGGGGAAGTGTTGATTGTCTCAGGGTCACACATCAAGCTTCATGATTAAGTGGAGACTTGCATCTGGGTCTCACCTGTTTAGAGGCGTAGGATGGGAAATGGCATCCAGGGCAACACCTGCTCTGTCCGCCCTCTTTGGACCTGCACCGCTCCCCCACCCCCGCCCCCGCTCACCTTAGCTTGGCTGGGCTACCACCGAGCAGGGAAGGGAGGGAAGGGAAAGGTGAGGATTTGGAGGTTGTCAGGAGGAGGGAAAGAGGAAATAGTGTGAGGAGGGTGATCCACGGGAATGTGAGGTGCCCCCTTCCTCCAAATCCTTGCAGATTCCTTACTTGGGCTAGTGACCGGCACTGCAAAACTTGGCCATCGTTTTCTTGGACATAGGCTGGTGGTGGGGAGGGGAGGAGGGAAAGCTGAAGACATAAAGTTAGATAAAATTAGGTTGGTTGGTTGTTTGGTTGGTTGGTGGGAAGGTGTAATAAAAACAGCAAAAGGGGAAAAGCAACGAGGGGTTGCCAGGGAAGGGGCAAGTGGAGGAAGGGGCTTCAGGGGAATGTGAGAGGAGGGGCCTGGCTCAGTGGAAGAGACTTTGATTGGTGTTCAGAAGGTCCCAGGTTCTATCGCCAGCATCTTCAGTTAAAAGGATAATGATGCATAAAAATCATTCCCCAAGAGCCTGGAAAATAATTGCCAGTCTGATTACACAATACTGACTTTGATTGACAAATGGTCTGATTCAGTATAAGGCAACTTCATGTGTGATGCCCCCACAAGTCCTTGGTGGTCTATCATGTGTATGTGTAGAAGAAAAGAAGACAAGCTTGAGTTTATATCCTGCTTTTCTCTACCACAAGGAGTCTTAAAGTGGCTTACAAATTTCTGCTTTTCTCTCCCCACAACAGAGACCTTGTGAAGTAGGTGGGGCTGAGAGAGTCCTGAGAGAACTATGACTGGCCCAAGGCCATCCAGGAGATTGTGGAGGAGCAGGGAATCAAACTCAGTTCACCAGATTAGAGTCCACCTCTCTTAATCGCCCCTCTGAGGCGTTTGGGTTTGTTTATTTAAATATTTTTACCTCCCCGCTCATGCAATGCAGTTTAGATAGAAAATATGCCCCTCCCCCCCCCTCCAATTGAAACAGCACTGCTCGGCTGGGCGCTCTGGACATCCTCCCAGTAGATGATGGCATATAAAGTCATCGTGACTTGATTCTGACACATCCAGGGCTAACAGGGTGCTGCCAATGAAGTTGATGGACAAAACTAAATGCTTCTTTACACAGTGGGCACTTCCACACATGCAGAATAGTGCACTTTCAATCCGCTTTCACAATTGTTTGCAAGTGGGTTTTGCTATTCTGCCCAGTTAAATCTGGCTGCAAAGTGCATGGAAAGTGGATTGAAAGTGCATTATTCTGCATGTGCGGAAGGGGCCAGTGAGTGGTTCAATTCTGGAATTTGCTGCCAATGAATATAGTAATGCCCATGGCCATAGATGGCTTTGAAAGGTGGTTAGACAGATTAATGGAGGAGAGGTCCATCAGTGGCAACTAGACATGGCAGACGAAGGGAAATGCAACATTTAGAACCAGCACATCTCCAAAGACCTCTCAGTCCTGAGAGAGTAGCCCCAGGGAGGGTTTTGGTCTTTACCCAGAATTTGGTGACATATATCTTGGGATATGGTTTTCCTTTCACCTCCTATCTAAGAGTTCACCAAGACAAGACATATGGACCATGCCGAGGTCTGTGGATCATGGGTGGAGCGCTTGTGTGCAAGTCACCTTGCCGTGCTTCAAACTTGCATGCCAGTGCTTGTCAGAGCGGCACCTTCGATGTCAACACATCCCTTGTGTTTCTCGTTGTGGTTGTTATATATGGAATTTTCTCATCCCACAAGGGTTGTTTTTCCTTGGGTCCTTCCCCGCCACTGTCATCACCAAGGATCTTGCTTGGTTGCCTCCCCCGGAGTCCTGGATTGGGTGTGTCGTTTGCAATGAAGTTTGCGACTTGCTGGTGAGAAACACAGTTGAGCAACACCCATGCTCACTCCTTGCCATTCCCAGTCCTGTCTGAGAAAGCTGTTCCTCTCTAAAATCAAATCGTGACCTAATGGATTTGAAATCTTGACCTGAATGGATTGTGCTTCTAGTTTTGTCTGCTCTAATGTGTTTTTAGTGAGGGGCCTTCAACTACCTGGGCTTTGTGCAGTGGCGTAGGAGCAGCAGTGGCGTAGGAGGTTAAGAGCTCGTGTATCTAATCTGGAGGAACCGGGTTTGATTCCCAGCTCTGCCGCCTGAGCTATGGAGGCTTATCTGGGGAATTCAGATTAGCCTGTGCACTCCCACGCATGCCAGCTGGGTGACCTTGGGCTAGTCACAGCTTCTCGGAGCTCTCTCAGCCCCACCCACCGCACAGGGTGTTTGTTGTGAGGGGGGAAGGGCAAGGAGATTGTAAGCCCCTTTGAGTCTCCTGCAGGAGAGAAAGGGGGGATATAAATCCAAACTCCTCCTGCTAGGTGCTTTTTCAAGCGTACGAAGCAGACTAAACTTCTCATGACCACAGTGAACTCTGCTGCATCCCAACATGCTTCTAGAAGTGGACCATATTTTCGGAGGAAATTTTGGTATGCTGTAAGAAGTTCCGTTCTTGTGCTGGCAGGAATGATTCTAGGAGTTCTTGGAAGAAATGCTCGTGTTGACAGAAGAACAGTGTTAGCTCTAGTTTAACTGTTCTCTCCAATACTCCAGCCCTGGTGTAAAACCACCCTTCTGTGGATTGGAGACAGCTCCTGTGTGGAAAAGCACATCTTCGGAGCCAGATCAAAAGAAAATACAATTATGCTTCTAAAGAATAATTATTTTTAATCTGTGCAGGCTAATTCGACTGGTTAACAGAAGTTTCTTTAACTGACAGCCCTCCTACTCATATTTTACACAAAGTTAGGAGGATACCGAAGCAGTAAGTACAGCACAAATGTCTGCTCAGGACTGACCAAGTAACACTGGAGAGAATGTAACCTTGGTCTGGATGTAAAAAACTGTGAAGCTAAGAGTGTGATTCTTTTAGAAAAATATCCCTGCCAATTTAATTCATTTTTCTTGACGGGGAGGATTTGGGAGTATGGGATGGTAGGAGGTGTTACTTTAATTGATATATAGTTTACAACCGGGTACCCAACGGTTTTGAACTTGTGGGTGCATTTGGAATTCTGATACAATATGGTGGGCACAGCAAGAAAATGGCTGCCTCAGGAGGTGGAACCAGCCACAACCAGTCAGGGAGCAAGGCTGTCCATAACTCCAATAGTAACTCTGCAACATTTCAGGCAGAAGCTGCATTGAAAACACTTAGTGGGCACCAGGACAGATGTCAGCGATTGCTGTGGCATGCACAGCCACCATGTTGACTTAAACTGAACCCCTGGCTGGCTCAGCTGTCCGGGAAGACTGAAGAAGTGCCTCCACCAGACTCCAGAGAAGGGAAGCCCTTAGTTAAGTCTTGAACACAATCTTTTAAACATGTCTGAACAAAAGTCAATGGGGAACAATTCCTCTTTTTGCATCAGGATAGCCAATGTTTAAATAAGGTTCTTCTTACAGTTCCTCAGAAGTACTGTATAAACCTGATTTTTTTAGATTTAGGATGTTTGTGCTTGTGTGTATGTGTTAAGCAGCAGTGACTGACTAATCATCCTGTGACTTTCCTTCTTTTTCCACCTGTTGCTCATGAATGGATTTTGCTGGATCACCCGTGGACTTCCTCCGTCTGGCTCCTCTTTCGGTGAGTATGAGCTGCGTGACGTGGCAGGGAGTCTTGCTTCTCGCATCTCAGTTCCGTACATCCAGCTTTACCCTTCGGCACGTTCCTTCAAGTGCAACTGAAAGACAGTGCTGCTGTTTTTTGTTTATGCTGGGTGCTTGTTGTTCGAGACCAGGAGATGGGAGTAAAATGCACTGCCTTTTGGATAGGGGCGGCTATCTTCACTGCAGCTGTATTTTTTTTTAAAGGACGCTGCATTACTGCCCTGAACTCTGTTCTGGATTATGCTTAAACCTTTGAGTGGAAGAAGTGCTTTCAGCATTTGGCAGGCAGATTAATATTGGATGCTTTAGGGTGGATCTACAGGCTAAGGGTAGCTCTAATCATTTTGAGAGATGCCTTTCCCCCCCTTTTTTCAGATTGCAGCTGCAATTTCCAGGGAAACAAAAACGAGCTTTTAAGCCCCTTTCCCAGTGCTGGTTGCTCCTGAAAAATTGTTGTTTTCTAGCAGATTCCATTTTTTTACCTGCAACACCCCCCTTTTTTCCCCTCCAGAATGTACTTGTGGTATGTGGGTGTACAAGTGTGTAAAAAGCAGCTTGCCCTGCCTGGATTGCCCCGACTACCCTGATTTCATCAGATCTCAGAAGATAAGCAGGATGGACCCATGGTTTGTACTTGGATTTGAGACCTCCAAGGAAGTCTATGGTTGCTACCCTTAGGCAGGCAATGACAAACTACCTCTGAATATCTCTCGCCTTGAAAAACCCATGAAGGAGTCACCATAAGTTGGCTGTGTCTTGATCGGGGGGAAAAGGTTTGGCGTTGGTGAAATGTTTACCATCCATGTAAACGTGAGAGGAAACACAAGGAAATATTTGGAACATGTGTGGTCCTATGGCAGGGAAGCTGTTCAAAATGCTTCGATGGATGAATCGAGGCAGGGGCCCTTTCCACACAAATCACCTAAAACGTTTCCAAAACATTTTTAATCCCCGCTTTTATCAAGATGTATGTCCACACTCACCCCCTCAAAATGATTCCTGGCCATTACGTGATTTTCTCCTCCTTTTGGGGGGTGGGCTTTAAATGTAGAATTGATGCTTCAATGCTTCCCATTTTCAGGCTGCAATTCTCTGCACCTCGTATACTTGAAGCGGCAAAGATCCCCACCCCACCCCAAAAAACCCAAACAGAAATGGTGCACATAAAACAGGCAAGGAGGAATATTGAGTTCAGAAAATGGCGCCGAGGAGGAAGTCCAGGGACAGCACAGAGGTGTGGGGAAACATCTTAAAGAGATAGCACAGGCAGCTGAAGGCATTTTCAAAGCGTTTCAACTGAAGAATCGTTTTAAAAGGACACTCATTTAAAAATTTTTGAGGCTGCAGATAAAATGTTTAGGGGTAAAAACAATGTGAAACTCCAGTGGAGGAAAACATTCATTTCTTGCCTCAAAACGTTTTAAAAGGCTTGTGCAGAAAGGGCCAAGGACTGATGCTGTGCAGCCTGATCCTGTGTGGGCTGGCTCAGAAATCAGTCTCACTGAATCCAATGTGCCTTACTGCCAGATGAGTATGTGTAGGATTGGTGACCTGGTTTGCTGAACAACTGCATTATGTCCCTCTATTCTGCACTCCTTGTATCTGATTAAGGGAGTTTTAACTCTTGACAGTGTGTGGAAGAGTGAGCTTCAACACTTAAATATATTGCTTGGGTGTTGTTCTCTCCTCTGTTTATTCTTTGTTTGCTGTTCTCTTGAGGTAGATGGAGATCACTGGCAATGTGTGTGGTTTGTATTCTCTTTGTGGACAAAAGCAGAAGGGAAAACGAAAAAGGTCTGGACTGTGTAGTGGTGGAAAGAGTTGTCAAGTTGAAGCTGACTTATGGTGACCCCATCTGGGTTTTAAAGGCAAGAGATGAACAGAGGTAGTTTGCCATTGTTTGCCTTTACATAGCAAACCTGGTGGTCTCTTGTTCAGATACTAACCAGGGCTAACCCTGCTTAGTTTCTGAGACATGATATGATCAAGGTTAGCCTCTGTACTTTAACAATAATCCTGAATGCACTTCTGTGGGAGAACATTCCAGAAACATGGGACCTTAATACAAAAGTCCCTTTCTTGTGTCACCTCCAATAGTAAAGGAACCAAGAGATGACCTTCTAATCTAAGTGAATGGAACTTAGAAACCTTCACTCCCCAACTTTTGGCAAATGTAGGCTCCTTTTCATACTTGATGAACTTCTTTCTGGATTAAAATTGGAGGCCTGTGTGTGTTTTGAATGCATTTACAAGAGCTCTGGGGTGCATTGTTGGTTCGAATCCATTTGCCCGAATCGCTTTGCCCTTAAGTCTGCGGTATAATGCTTACACTAAATGTTTGGCCTTTATACTCTGCACATGAACAATTGGATCCCATACATGTTTGTTTGGAAGGGAAGGTCATGGAGTTTAAGAGGACGTACTCCCTAGTACGTATGTGTAGAAATGCAAGCAAGGAGACCTAAATCAGCTGAAAAATCAGCATGTGGAGGTTATTCTGTTCAGAATGAGGGACATGATCTGGTCATTGCCAGGTGCATATCAAACCCCTGTATCTTTTCAGGAGGTGTTTAATTCTCCTGCTGAAGTCTTTGTAATGGGATTGTGCTCCTTGTAATGTGACGTTAGGTATGTCCCTAGTAAAACTTGTCACTTCCACCTGGCTGATCAGACACCCTCCTTATGCTGCGA